>NC_056736.1:650573461-650590961 GCF_019279795.1 Protopterus annectens
TGAGTGTCTCTGTAGGTTAGGTTCGGGGATAGATGTATTGTTGTGTGTGTTTGATGGTGGAATATGTGCATGTTCGAGCAGTAGTACTGTTATGAAAATGGGGAATTTGTAAACTAATGTGTAGAGTTAGGGTTAGGGGCAAGAGCAGGAGCAGGGTTAGAGTTAGCATGCATGAGTAAGGATGGGGACATTGGAGCCCATCTTGTTGCTTTTCAACTGTAGCATAACAAGAGCAGGGTGAAAGGTGTTGTCTCACAGAGGGTGCAATTTACTGTAAAAAGTAAAAATACTTTTTTTTTTATAAGTATCCTTTTTTTCCCACGGATATCCAAAGCTCCATGGAACCTCCTGCTTTATCTTGCCCGGGCATCTGCTCATCCCTATATTTTACAAATGGGATGAGTCTATGGCACCACTCCAAAGACTTCTGATTGGTTAAGCAGGTGGAGGGGACAGAACATAGTAGACAGTTACAGGGCTTTATCTTTGGCACACACAGCGAGCAAACTATCTTATTTGTTTTGGTTAAATTGCACTAGCCACTATTTATTTAATCAAAAAAATATATTTCTGAAGCAAACCAGTAGTCTCAGTAGTCTCAACCTTCTAGTGCAAGAAATATGGGCAAAGCTAAAAAAATAATTTTAGGACTCGTGGGAGTGGGAGAAAGGCCAAGACATAGGAATAGATTTTAAATATTTTTCTTATAAACTTAGAAAGTTTCTAGAATAACAGGTTTTGTGTTAGCATGCATTTTCTGAAGAACAGAAAGTCAGAAACTCAAACATCTGTCATTATTTAGTATGTCAATCATCAGTGCTTTGACAGAAAACATGTTTTATGAAAAACAGACCTAAAATATGAGGCAAAAATCAGAACATTCTGAGAAATCTGGACAGTTGAGAGATATGGTTGGCTGGAGTGGTGGGTGTGTCAAAGTAAGATGAAATACTGATCAAATGCATACATGTAGCTTGGCTTAATGTTTTTTTTTTTTACACAACCTTTTTGTAGAAACAAATGGTGAAGAATTGCACTTAACATGTAATGGCAATGATTAGAAAGAAAGTAATATTATACTATAGTTTTTTTCTTTCCTTCAGTAAAATTGTATATTAATTCACATTCTCTTATTCTGCCAATGACACAGGTTAACACAATACTATTTTAAGTGTCCCTGAGTAATCCCTGTCTGATTATTATTTCTGGATCTGTTTACTTATAACTTACTTCAGACCAGAATCTAGATGTGGTGGACAGGACTGGTGGTGGACTGATGGATGTATATCACATTAAAAGCAATGCATAAATGCAGTTTGGCTTTGTGCACAAATTACCATTTTAGAGAAACAGATGGAGAATTGCACTAAATAATCAACTTCTTTACTTCAGAAAAAAGTATCTTAATTCACATTCTCTTATTCTGTCATGACTGAAGTTAACAATAGTAATATTTTAAGTGTCCTTGAATTGTCCCTGTCGGATTATTATTTCTGGGCTTGACCATGATTCTCATGAGAAGTCGTAAGTGATTTGTAAGGAATGGCAAAGAGGCAAAATTGTGGGGCACCTTCCTGACATTTCTGCCAGTATTGGTTATTGTTGTTGCTGTACAGGGCAGATAGGGACTTTGTTGGCTGTTTTATGGAGGGGGGTAGATATGAGTTCTTAATTTATTAAGACTATTTTTATCTATTATCACTAGATTATTTCTACTGAGTTGACTTTTAATGAATGGTAAACTTTTTCATGGTGGGGATTGGGGATATTAGAGGAAGAAAGATATATGAGTTCTTAATTCATAAAGGCTGCTTCTATCTATTAGTAGTTGATTATTTTTACTGAGTCGACTTTCAATGACTGCCACACTTTTTACTGACTGGACTTTCAGTGACTGCCACACTGTTTAATAGGGGGAAAAGATATGGACTTTCAATGAATGGTAAACTGTTTAATGTGTGAAGAGATATGCGTTCTTAATTCATCAAGGCTGCTGTTTTTATCTATTCATTAATGGATTTTCATTGAATGCTACTCTCTTTTATGTGGTATGAGACAAGTTCTTAATTTATCAAGGCTGCTTTTATCTATTATAATTAGATGAATGAATGAATGAATGAATTAATACTATTTCCTTAAGGATTTTCTGAGAACGGTTTGGTTGCAAGATCATTGTATTTTACTTTGCTCTAATGTACTTCCGTTATTTTCCATTCACATTGGTTCCTTCCAGGATGCAATTTGTACTATAGAGTTTTTCCTGTGATGATTTGTTGAACAGCATGTGTACATATCTTAGTGGATCATAGGGTGGGGAGATTTTGAATTCAGGATACTTGTTGTAAAAGCATTTTTTCCCTAATTTAAATGTTTTTTGGTCTTCAGACACTTGGGGGAGTAATTAAAGGGCTTATCCTGGGCTCCAAATAGCTTAGGTAAGATATGCCACACAGGAGGACTGGTTTCTGGCTGGCCAGGCACAATTCCTATTTTCACAACTTACAGTGGAAGCATATAAGGCATATATGGACATGTAATGTACTATTTGGACTAACAAAAAATAAAAAGGAACTGCTATTTAGGACTTGTGAATCTTTTGAAAGACAGGGAATGAAATTTCACAACTGAACATTTAATTAGAATAAAATGGTAAGATCACACATGCCTGTTTTAAAGTATATATTTAAACTTATGTTTAGAACCAGAAGTAAAGAGTAAAATTAAAATAACAGATATTTTAACAGTTGACAAATTCAAAATGAGAATCCCAATTGATTTACTTAATGGGCTTTCCATAGTAACTCTAAGTACAGTGATAACTTGGTTTATTAACTGAATGGCTATCAACTACTGAATTATTGTTCAAATCAGAAAATTCTAAGCATAGATATAGCTATGGCTGTGAGCATATAAAATTGTCAGCAACCAAAACAATGTTTTTGTGTACAAACAGGGGGAATTTTGTTAAATATTCTTTATCCAGTAACAGGAGTGCTGCATCTAACAAAAATGTAATTTCTAACCAACATGCTGGTAATGAAAATGTCTATCCAACATGTTGTTTTTAACCAATGAATTGATAATGAAAATGTGCCAATGGAAAGTGATAATTATATTCTCTGTCATTATCAATTTAGACAAATATTGAGTACTAGTAGATGGGAGAGAACTGAAGGGGCTACAAGATTGTTAGAGCATGGTCACACTCATTATGGAATCATATGTCTGCCAACATACAACAAATATTGGACTTCCAAGATGGAAGTTTAATTTCAGCTGTCCCAGTATGAAGACAGAAACTCAGAAAACAGTCAGTGAATTTATCTTTTTGAGAAAATTTTGGATAATGGCTAGTAAGTGCACTGCATGGATGCCAGGAAATAAGACATTTAGAGAACCTGAAAGCAAATCAATCACAAAGGGTGAAAAGAAAACACTGAAAAGAATCCTGCAGCTGTTCAGCAAAAAGCAGGTCAGGCTCCAGCTTTGGTGTAAGATATGACTTCCAGTAAACTAGTGGAAAAAATAAGTCAAATGTGCTCAAAACTAATTAAAATAAATGAAACACTGGAGGAGTATAGCAACTGATATAACAAAAGGTTGAAAAAAAGGAAAATGCTTTAAACACATATTCAGATGAGCTGATAAAACTGCAAAAATCTGAGGCTGAAATGAAGAAAAGGCTGGCTGAATATGAGACTGCTCAAGAAGAGCTGTTTCAAAAATGGTAGAATTAGAGGACAGAGCACATAGGGAAAGCTTGAGATATTTTTCTGTACCAGAGAAGCTGGAAAAAACAGACTGCATTAATTTTATGAAACCACAAATAAGCAACTTCACTGTTATTCCACAGCAAGAGTTATTAATTGAAAGGGCCCATTGTATGTATGCTCAAACCTGGCCATGAGGAAGCAGCCACGACCTTGAATAGTAAAGATGCAATCCTACCGGCATTCTGACAAAACTGTGGCAGAAGGATAAAGTACTAAAAGTTGGAGACAGTAAAGTGCTTTTGGAAAACGATTACTCAATGTACACCAGGCAGAAGAGGAATACATTTATTCCAGCAATCAGAGAATGTAGACAAGAAGGTGTGAGATTGAAGCTGCTGTATCCTGCTATCTTCAGAATATTTTTCCTGTTGGGTCAAAGTCATATTTTTTTATCAGAATCATGCTAAGGAGGACATACAAAAGTGTGCCCTTCAAAAAGTGAGGTAACAGAAAGAGTTTCTGCTTCTTTTTCTTCTGATAATAAACTTTTCCAGTGTTCCAAAGGAAAATGCTTGAGAAACAGAAAAAAGTGTGGGGATTGACTAGAAGAACCAGGACTATGTTGGAACTGAACCAGAGACTGGATTTGGGAGATGGAGATCAAAAGGAAGAAAAAAAAAGCAACTTGGAAATTAATGAATAAATGTGAGATTACAAAGAATCAATAACATTTGTGAAATATGGTGAAACAGGAAAATCAGGAAATATTTGACTTTTTTGACTTTATTAATCTTGAATGGGACTCAAAATCATAAAGCCTGCTTCATGTTATTAATGTATGGAAGAACATTAAGGAGAGTCAAATGTAAAATCAAGAGTTTCAACAGTCTCTGGTGTGTTTTGCCTTTATAACATTAAGGAGAGGGGAAGGAAGAAGAAGGAAAGAGATAACTGTAAGTAAAACAGCCTTTGTTCTTAACAGTACTTTTATAAAATATAACATATACTTTGTGTTATAAAGTAAAGCTTTTATCAGGTATTTTTGTATGTGATAGAGATACTAAAGTAAACAAGTCCCCCTTTTCCTTCTTTCATTCTTCTTGCTCAGTTTTAAGAAATGTCGGCACTGCAATGTAAAAAAGAGAAGAAAGCCTGGACAAAAGATAATGATATAAGTAAAACTGATATGATTTTTCTTTCTTTTGTATAGGGGAATGACTGGATTAAGGCCCTTGGCCTGATCTAATACAAATTTTTAAGGAGAAAAAAGCAAATAAATAACACTGAATGTAATGAAATATTTTCCTCTAGCAAATGGATTGCTAATTGTGTCTTATATTTTAGCTAATTGTTTGTTAGTAAGTATATTACCAATGTAAAAAATATATATTACCGATGTAAACACTTCTACTTTTATTTGTGTACTGAGGAGCTTTTCTCTCCAGGCCTCTACTAAAAACCAGCTCTGAATGGCCCAGTGGTCTTTCCTGGTAAACAAATTGCAACTAAACAAATAATAAATAAATAAATGTTCACAGTTCAACATAAGCTGAAGGCTACTATGTACATGGTTCTCATGTTTCTCATGTTTCTATGGTGGCAAGCTGATAAAGGCAATAAAAACAGAATACTTTTTTTTCTTTCATTGGCTAGGAGATGTTTTCTGAAAGCATTCAAGTTGTTTTCTAAATCTGAGAGAGGAATAAAGATAAACAAAAGCAGACAGCACTTAGTGTAAGTAGAAGCACAAGCTGTACTGGGCTGTACTGGGCACCTTATCATGGATAACTTTTCATCATAAGTCAATTCAATCCTGTCAGTGTAGCTGTCAATGATGGGCAATTGTTCTTGTTAGGAGGGTTAAATTTCATTATCTTTAGATATACATAATTTTATGTGTTTGTATTAAGTTACTAGGTTATGAGGTGTTCTGGGGTGTATTTGCTTTGTTGTTGTTTTTTTTTTTTTGAGGATTTTCATTAAAACAGAAAGTCTTGTAAGATTTGATATAGTTTCAAACGGATATGGCAAGAAACAACTGTATAAAAGATCAACCTGCCAAACATTAGTGTATGCATGTAACACAAAATAGCTGTTATACATAACAGGTGGAAATAATAACTTCTTCTTGTAAAGGCAACACTTTCCATCTTATCTTTAATGGTCTCATGGATATGTACAAAAAAGAAAGAGCAGTGAATTATATTAAAAAGTGCAGAGTGCAAAAGCCATGCTACAATAGACATGTGAATTTGATAAAGAAATGATTTCAGGGTGGTTATTCAGCAGAATATTTGTAACAAAGGAAAGGAGGAGTACTGATAATAATGGTAGATTTGTAGAGTAAGAGGCAACTGAAAGGGAGGAGGATTATGCTGACATATTTATATTCATATACAACTGCTGCAGTGGAGCTTGAAGAAATTCTAGGAGAAATAATCAGCTTTCAGCAGGGAATATTACTGATAGGTTGGGACTGGAATTTGATTTGCAAAACTGAGGATGTATCACGGGAGGCCAGAAGGGAAGATATTTGATATGGAAAATGTGAATTCAGTAGTTGGAGCTCAGAGAGAATTTACATCTTATTCTGCAGGGTAAAAAACTGGGCTAGACTAGACAGAAATTATATTTCACAGGAACATGTACGTTTAATTGAAAGCTTTGATAAGCATCCAAAAACTGTTTCATATCAAGTGCCAATAATAACTAAAATATAAATGCAGGGTAATGAAATAAAAATTAGACACTTGCAATTACCCTTCTAACAGATGGGAATTTAAGGTATGGGTAATGGTAATTATTAAGGAGTTATTAAGGAAGAAAGAAATTTATTCAGTGAATATAGCCAGGGAGTGGGATAAAATGAAAGTAGAGTTTAAAAATAGGGTGGAAATAAAAGAAAAGAAGATATGGTTAAGATATGGTTAAGATATGGTTAAGAAATAACAAGAGTTATTTATTTGGATTGACAAAGGTTAAAGTATTGCAGAATAGGGGGACTCTCACAAAACAAGAACAGATGCAACTGCAAAGTGTTAAAGAGAAAATAACAGACTACCTCAATAATATGCACAAGCTTAGAAAGAGTGCTGTTAATTAACTTTTTTATAATAACTCCAGAGTACAAATGCCTTTAGCACAATGGCTGAGGCAACAGAAAGTAGATAGGGTTGCTGCCAAGCTTCGGGACCAAATAACAAGGAAAATAACCATAGATCCCGTAGAGGTATTAGAAATATTTCCAAAATTTTATGAACATCTGTTTAAAGCAGAAATGTGAAAATCCAGAAAAAGTACAAATGTAAATGTTTATGGAAGAATGAAATATGCCAAAGTTAGGTAGATATGACTCAATTACTAACAGTTATTATAGGAGGAGATGAGATAAAAATGGTGATGTATAACCAATCTACAGGAAAGTCTCCATGAACAGATGGTATTCCTGTGGACGTTTGGAAGCTAGGAGGGAAGAAGGTGATAAAGATCTGGAAGGGTTTGTTTAACAGTATTTTAAAAAGAGGTAAAGCACCAACATTCTGGAAGAAAGCTATGGTGACTATAATACTTAAAGATGGTAAAGACCCATCAGATTAGGCATCATATAGGCCCATTTCAATTCTAAGCAATAATTATAAAGTTTTTATGTCTATAATGGCTAAAAGAATGTACAAGGTAATGCCCACATTGATAGATATGGATCAGTGTAGTTTTGTGGAGGGAAGGCAAACATTTGGTCATGTTAACAGAACAATGGTGATCCAGAGGGAATTGTAATGTAAGAAAATACCACTGTCATGGTTGGGTCTTGATGCAGAGACAGCATTCAACAGAGTAAGCTGGGATATTATATGAGTAGGGCAATGGAAGCACTTGCATTCCCTGATAAAATTACAAGGTTGATTAGGAGGATATATGAGGGATCAGAGGTGAAAATTAAAGTTGGGGGGGCTCCTCTCTGATAAGTTTTGTTTGAGTAGAGATCCAGGCAGGGGTGTCCTCTTTCCCCTTTTTTATTTCCATTATAGGCATTACCATGTGCAAAGAAAATAAGGGACTCATAATTTAAAAGATATAATTGGTATGGTAATCAAGAAAAGTTGGCTTTATCTGCAGATGATATTATTTTGTACCTGATTAAACCAGAAAAGAGCATTTCAGTGTTGTGGAACATTCTGAGAATGTTCCAAGTCTTTTAGGATACAAAATGAATGAAGACAAAATAAATGCAATACCTGCAAACTATAAACCCACACGCAAATCGGTTCAGCAATACCCATATTTATGGGGACATAATAAAATGAAGTGCTTAAGAGTATGGATTAAAAAGGATTATGTTATGGTAGTTAAGGATATGTGGGAAGAGACTAAGAAAGAGATAATACAGAAATTCAGAAAATGGAAGCTGTGCTTTATGGGCATGGATAGCAGGATACAAACATTGGAAATGTTTTTAGTCCTTTTAGTTTTATACCCAGGTCAGTCATATTTTTATCAAGCAGTGGAGAAGTTGTAAGTAGCAATTAATAAAGAGGTGAAAGATTTTATCTGGGAGGGAAAGAGGACAAGAGTCAAGTGGGATACATTGATCTTTCCAATAGAACAAGGTGGTTTGGGATTAGCTGATTTGAAGGGTATTTTAGAGCTACACAACTAAGGCTCCTATACATAGCACAAGCAGAAAGTTATAATTCAAACTGGAAAGTGATGATGATAAAATTGGGGGGAAGCTCAAGAAATAAGTAGAGACTGGGATTTTGGATTCAGATTTTTAAGGAGAATAAGAATAACCATATAGAATATTGTATTCATACAGTAGCAGAAAGTATTCTAAGAACTAAACCAAAATGGTAAAGGAGAAAGGAGACTCTGCCAATAGAGATGACTGGAATTAGGAATACAGAGAACAGGAAAGAGAGGGTTGGAATTTACTAAACTAAACTGGCAAAGAAACCTAGGTATTGAGAACAAATAATTAGAGAGGGAAAGATAATAGAATGGGAAGATGCCAAGTATTAATTTGAACTGCAGGCTAGAGATTACCTTCCCTATCAGGGATTGATATCAGTGTACAGGCAAAGGAAAGGAATAGGGGGATCCCAAGTAAAAGACCAACACTGGTAGAGTTGTTTAGTTGAATCTATAACAGAAACAGCTGTTAAAAATGGAGACTTAGCAGTGTATATAAAATATTGCATGATAACTACAAGAATCAGTCATAGGACATTAGAAAGAATTGGGAAGAGAGACTGGATAAGAAATTCACAAACAAACAATGAGAGGATATATATATATATATATATATATATATAGTTTCACTTTATAATATTGAAATACTAAAATGCCAAATTTTTAATATTTCGAGACTATAAAGTTGAAAGTGCAGTTATGCAAAAGTGCATAATATCGAATGTGGAAATGTCGAATCTGCCATTGTGTTGTTGCGTTTGTGACGTGCAGTGCGGTTTGTGGATTTAGCTGGGGATTCAGGTAAGTGGTATTCTTGTAAGGGTATTGGGTAGGGATTTTAGTGTGTGTGAGTGTGTGTAGTGGCGGGTTTTATGTGTTTGTGTGTTTAGTGCGACCTCAGAGTTAGTATATATAAGTAGCAGGGGTGTGGGGGCTTGCCCCTCACATGGGGTGCAGGGGGGCTTGCCCCCCTGCTTATAGGTAGGGTAGGTGCATTTGTTTGTCATTTTGTGTTTGTGTGTGTTGTTTTGTTTGGTGTATTGTCATTAGGTAAGTGTATGTGTGCTTGTTTGTGTGGTGGTGTGTGTATGGGAATGATTGCGATTTTGAATTTCGCAGTTGTGGCTGTCGGTTTTTTTGGGCTTTCGGCTTTATAGTCTAGAGATACTAAAATTCGATATTTTAGTATTTCGAGATTATAAAGTGAATCTATATATATATATATATATATATATATATATATATATATATATATATAAACATACATATAGCTTCCAAATATGCAACAAAGTCTAGAAGATTTAGGATCTTTGCTTGGAAGTGTTTGCTTAGATATTTTTATACTGCAAGCAGACTTCAAAAAGTGTTTCCTCGGGTAGATTGCAAATGTTGGAGGTGTGAGGTAATTGGGAACATATTTTTTTAGGAGTGTAATGAATTGACAGATTTTTTTGGGAGGCCTCGGTGATGCAGCTGTTAGCACTGCCACCTCACAGCAAGAGGCTGTCCTGTTCAATCCTCGGCTGGGGTGCCTTCTGTGCAAGTCTGCATGTCCTCCCTGTGTTCGCGTTGGTTTCCTCCAGGTGCTCCGGTTTCCTCCCACATCCCAAAGACATGCTGTAGGTGGATTGGACACTCTAAATTGGCCCTAGGTGTGAGTGGGTGTGTGTGTGTGCCTTCTGTGGAAGGTTGGGCACTGGGCTGGAAACTCAACACCGTAAAACTCCCCTGCCAATCATGAGCAGACAGGTGATCTGCTCTGGTGACCCCTAACCGGGAAAAGCTGAAAGAAGAAGAATGAATTGATAGGTTTTAAAAATTCCCCTGCAAACTGCTCTGTTTTAGAAATACTGGATGAGCAAACTGATGTAACTAAGGAAATTAGTTATTTGAGCTGTGATACAGAATCGGGATTGCCTAGACATAGTAAGGCCTTGCTGAGTTTAGTTCTGGTGACTGCCAAAAAAACTGTTACTAGAAAATGGAGATGAAAGCCTAAACCAACTGTACTAGAAGTAATGAATGTAGTAACAGCGATAAACAACTGGAAATGGGAGCTTTAGAAAATGGCGGGAGCAAATTATATATAACAATGGGAATTGTGGGAACAATTTATGCAGAATAATGTTGTGGAGGAGGAACAAGCTTTAAAGGAAGGCAAGAAGTGAGTGAGCTATATAATGTTTGACAATTACTGTACAGAAGATTGAGTGATTTTTGATGTTTGCAACTCAAAATATGTCTTATGGTTTGTTTTCAACTATATAAATGGATGATTGCTAATGTCATAAGTAGTAATTCAATAAAGTTGTTTCTTGCTCTAAAAAAAAAAAGTACGAAAAATACCAAAAGGAAAGGGAAGTAGTTTGTGTTGATGGAGACAGGAAGGAGTATCCCATAACAAATATAAAAGTTTAAATTCTGTTAGATAAAGTACTGCATCCTGATGTCATTACTATTCATTACTAACTAAGGCTTCTCTGGGTTCAAACAAGATGCTCCCTGGGATTCATTAATGCCTACACTAAGTGTACACAGTTCTGAGTAAACAGACAGCACATGCATAACTCACACCTTCTTCGTCTTAACTTTAGTTTTCTCCTCATTTTCTTGCAGCTTGAAATACTGAGGGAGATTCATAATGGTTACCACAAAGTGTAGACTACATGTAGGCTTAGTATACTCTGAGTGACTATAAAGCACAAAAATTGTGGCAGGGTTGTTCTTGAATACAGCTTGTGTACACTTAGTGCAGGTGTTATTGAATCTGGTCCACTGTGCAAAGTATGGGGGAAGGGGGAATCACTGTATTGTGTTAAGTAAAAGTATGCTTAATTCATATTTAATATGGAAGTGAACTGTGATTTTACATTTCACTGTAAAGACACTGTTCTTAAACTGAGGAAAGTATCTCTTTTTTAATTTCTCCGAATCTTTTGGGTTTCTAATACCATGATGGGAATGGACCCCATTCCTAAGTCAAAATATGATTAAAGTTCATGAAATTGATGAAAAGAAAACCTACTGGAGCCACCACAACTGGTTATAACTTTTATTTAAAACACAGATAAGTGCTTTCAAGCATTAGTTCTTCATCAGATCTAAAAAACATTTAAAATCAACCATATTTAAACAAGTAACAGCCAATCAGGATCAATAGCAGAACTTACGCCTCTTCAATAGGGGTTCTAAAGGTATACAACCATTTAACCCAGGTGTATGGTTAGCTTGTAATTCAGTTATCCACAAAATACAAACTAGAGTGTGTAGGAAAAGTTGCTGTATAAATAATATGTTAATGTATGACAGCATGCACCCAAGGCACATTTTTGATAATGTAATGAGTGGGTGGTGTTAAGAATCTCTAGATTGTGCACTGAAGATAGTATATATAAAAGTGAGTAAGATAATATGCAGCATATGTTTGCCAGTCGTGGTTATCCAGAACAAAGAATTAAGAGAACAATAGCTAGGATGAAAAGTTGGAGAAGAAGTAAAGGCAAGCCCTGGTTTGAATGCTATGTAGGCAATTCTGACAATGAAATTATTGCCAATGAACAGAAATTGAATAATAACCCATTTGTGAGAATAAAGTCACATTATAATAGTGACATTGATGCAATCACCCAAGTGATATAGAAGAACTGGAAGATTTTACACACCGATGATAAACTGAAAGCATTAGTAGGCCCCCACCCCAGATTTGCTTATACTAACAGCCAGAATCTGAAACAAATTTTATGTAAAAATATACTTCCCAACAAGTCTAATGCACACAGGAAGAAGATGGGAACCTTCAGATTTAGAAAATGCAAGGAGTGTCAATATGTTAAAGAAAATAACATCTTTGCACACACCCTGTGTCAGGTAGGAGGTATACACCCAGATTACATGCAGACTATAGAACTAAAAATGTGGTGTATTTATCTGACTGCACATCATGCCAAGTATTTTACACTGGAAAAAAATAATAGAATGCTAAAACAATGTATACTACAACATATGAGTGACATTAGATTATGTTTGAGAAGTAATGCTTTATATCAACATATAGAAATAAACAAAGAGCATACATTTCAGTTTTTGGTGCTATATATTCAACAAATGAGTATGAGGGGAGGTGACATTGTACATAGCGAACTAGCTGAGTTAAGATGGATAGCTGAATTGCAAGCTAAACATATACCTCGGCTAAATAGTTGTATGCCTTTAAAACCCCTGTTGAAGGGACTTAGGTTCTGCTATTGATCCTGATTGGTTGTTATTTGTTTAAATATGACTGATTTTAAATGTTTTTTAAATCTGATGAAGAGCTAATGCTCGGAAGTGATTATCTGTGTTTTAAATAAGTTATAACTGATCGTGGTGGCTCCAGTGGTTTTTTTTTATCATTTATGGTATATTTTACCACTGTGGACTTTTACTTCTTCTTTGGCTGCTGTGGATTTTTAAAGTTAATGAAATTAGTATTGTTTCAGTCTTTGATGTCAGCTAGTAGTGCTCTTGCAGCACCTGTAATGTGCCTAGTAATGACTCCTTCTGCAATTTGTACAGGGCTTCATGGATTGGTAACATATTCAAATACAACTGCAAATTCTTTTTTATAAGACCCATTGCTCCTCCTACTATTGGAACTGTCTGGGTATCTTTCTTCCACATTGCTCTCATTTCTGCCTGCAGATCCTGATACTTTATGACTTTGTGTCTGTATATATGCAAGACACTGTAGTCACTGGGTGTGGCAATTTCAATGATCAATGCTACTCTTGTCTTCTTTTCTTGGACCACTATATCCAGTTTTCTTTCATCTATCTTTTGAACTATCAATAATGGATGATCCCATGTGATGTAGACTTCTTCATTTTCTATGATGCTTTGTGGATCATGTTTCCAGTGTTTTTCGGCCACTTTAATTCCATAATGTTTGCACAATCCCAAGTGCAACAATCTTGCCACATTATTATGCCTTTCAGTATACAGTCCTTCTGCCATTTGTATGTTGCAACCAGCAACGAGGTGTGTGACAGTTTCCAATTCAGTTTTACAAAACCTACATTTTTCTGTTTCTCCCACATGTTCAATGGTCTTTATAAACCAACATGTACACAGCCCACTATCTTGGGCTGCCAATATTAACCTTTCATCTCTTGGTTTGAATTTGCCTCTCCTTAACCATGTCTGTGTTCATTCCTGATCAACATGAGGTTCTTCCAGAAGTTTTCTATACTTGCAACTATATTTATACATTTTCCACATTTCTTGTCTTCTCATCTGATCCTTCACCTTATATTCTTTCTTTTGTTTTTGGCACATTCAGTTGCTGCCTGATTTTTATCTACTTCTGGTTTGATTTCCTTTCCTGCTTGATGCCAGTAAGCTTCTGCTAGATTAAGCAATGAAGTCATCTTAGATTTATTCTCATTTTTCAAAACTTTCACTACGTTTGGGTCTTGTGAGGTCAGCAGATATGTGTGGAGTCCCACAATTGCAGATCTATGCATATAATCAGTTTCAAGGAGACCCATCTCTCCTTCGGAATGGGGAATATATAATTTTGGTGTGCACTGATTTTTATAAATCATTTGGTGAGCATGAAGCATCCTTCTTGTTTTACTATCTAATCTATCCAACATGTTTTGGGGACAGTCAATCACTCCAAAACTGTAAGTTAGGGCAGGAAGAGCAAACTGGTTTATAGCTTAGATTTTGTTCCTAGATGTCAGTGCTATTTTCAGGATTAATTTAAGTCTTTTGAAGTATTCCTTACTAAGTTTTATTTTCATTGGCTCGTGTTTTATTGTTGTATCTCCAGTGTGTTATACCTGCTGCAATGTTTATCTGTCTGTCTATCTATCTATCTATCTATCTATCTATCTATCTATCTATCTATCTATCTATCTATCTATCTATCTATCTATCTATCGATCTATCTATCTATCTATCTATCTATCTATCTATCTATCTGTCTGTCTGTCTGTCTGTCTGTCTATCTGTCTGTCTGTCTGTCTATCTATACAGATACATGGATGTACTTTGAAATACTGAAGTTCAAAAGCATTGATCCAAAAGGATCAAAAGACAAAGCACTGAAAAAAAAAGCACAAAACTCCTGCTTTTTGCAGGGGGGGTGGACCCCGCACAACCTTTGCTAATTATATATACCAACCACAAGATCACTCTATATTGGCAAATCCCCTGATTTCTCACTGTTCATAACCTCACAGAAACTTAATGCCAACAGAAGTGATAAAATGAGTTTCAATCACTTCTGCTGGCTGAAAAACATTCAGCATTACGAATGTTTGATTATATATTGTTATACCTGCTAAATATACACACTCACACACACACACACACACACACACACATATATATATATATATATATATATATATATATATATATATATATATATATATAAATGTGTGTGTGTATTTGGGTGTATTTACATATATATATATATATATATATATATATATATATATATATATATATATATATATATATATATATATATATATATATATATATATATATATAGAGAGAGAGAGAGTGTGATGAAATCAGTACTACAGAAAAATGTTGACACTGTTAGGCTTCTGATTTGTGAAATCATTCATCACTAGACCTCCTTGCCAAGAAAGTAATTATTTTGATAATGCAACCAACAAAGGTGAGGAGCGTAAAATATATTCCTTTAAAATGCTTTAATATGAAACTGCTTCAAGATGTTTTATTACAGATATTGTGGGAATGATATGGCTTCACTGTTGTGTCTTTTTCTCACAATGTTCCATCATGCATTTTAAATACTGCCCAAATTTTATTTTCCAAGTTTCAAGATCTTTTGTCATTTGTACCTCTTCCACCTTGTGTTCCTTTAAAAATGAATTATCAGCGTTGTCCTGATTGGATATTTCTGCAATCCTTCCAGAAGGTGCATGTGTACTAACTTGCCTCATAGGTTCTTAGGTTACTACTAGGCTAACTGCCCTTGTGGGCCGTTTTAAGCATAGCTAGTTATCTCATTTTAGAATCAAGCCCTGCACCTTGTGTTTGTAAGGTAAACACTTTACGCATTATGCCAACCCCAGTCCCCCCTTCTGCTGAAGTCTTACTCCCATGTCACTACCATGACACTGCAGATCTCTCATTTGTTGAAAGTACTGAGTTATTGCTCACCTTGTTTACTTCTGTTTATAATGATCTGTTTCTAATTCCTACCCCCTCCAGTTATTTAAAGTTTGCTATCTTCATAACCATTATGCAGATCCACAGTAAGCCTGTCGCCATTTTATTGTGCTCTGGGTACTTTGGTATAATGTCTTCTGTGTTATTTATCTTCTCCATAGTCACTGACTTGAATTATAGGTTCATAGATTAGGTTCATAGATTAGTACTAAGCTAACTGCCCTTGCGAGCCATTTTAAGCCTAGCCAATTATCCCTTGTGAGACTCAAACCCTGCACCTTGTGCTTGTAAGGCAAACACCTTAACCATTAGGCCACCCTCCCAACCCTGGTTAGTGAATAACATCTCAAAAGCATCGCCTATAAATGGTCATTCTGCTTTTCTGTCTGAATTACAATAATTCAACTGCTAGATATCTCACTGCCCACACAGTACTTCAGAAATATAACTACAATGTGCTGTGAAATTTGAAATTGTGTTTCTGGTAAAATTATGTTGCCAAATCTACCCTACATACTTCCCTTATATGTTATTCTTGTTTCTCCCATTACTAGTGTAACTTACATACTTTTCTATATAGTTTCTTATTTTTTTTTCTTTTACTAAAAATAGTGACTGTATCTTACAACTTATTTGTATAAGAATAGACTTTGCATCAGCATGCCTTTTTTGAAAAATAAGAAGTTTGAAGCTTTAATATCTGGCATTACTGACTGTCATCCCTTGTGATTTTCAAGAAAATCAATAATTTTAGACATGACTGGACAAAAAGATGAGCCACAGTTTAACTATTTTAATTTATTTACATTATATTGACTGAATTAACTCTATTGGAGAGTACCTTTTTCAGGCAGTACCCTGGCTGTAACAAAAGATGATGAAACACATAAAGAGGTAATTGCCTGTATTTACAATACATTACAATAAACTAATTATCACAATGCACTTATAATACAAGGGAATTGGAATATTTTCTGAAGTGATTAATAGGAAAAGAGAGGCTAGAGGACCGGGAGCCTTTTAGATTGAAGTATGAATCTGCAATACTGGGGGGATTGCAAAGGTGTTTGTGTCAGCAAGAGTGGTACAGTAAAGTAGAGAAGGATGGAGAAGTATTATTGATGAAGTATGAAGTCACTTGGGTTCTGCAAGAATTAGTAGAGAGGAAGGAGAAACAGCTGTAGGGGTTATGGAGTTATAAGCTGACATGTGAAATGTTAAAGGAACCTTATAGTTCAGAAAGTTGCTGATGTCCTGGGAAGCATCGATTCTGATCGCACTTGTAACAGGACTGTTTCTTGAAGACGGTATATATAGTATTACTTCAAATAATGGGACTGTGCAGTAGTCTTAATTCTAACGGGACTGAGGTCCAGTCTTTATTTAGAAAGACATGAGATGTATTATCTCCATATCTGGTGCTACTTTTGTGAATGTGAATGAGCTTTTGTTGTAAAAGGAGTTAAAGTTGGACAATGATTTTTATATAGTAACAAAATAAAAAAAGTCACACAAAAAATTCTTAGGCACAGTCATCCAAACAGACACAGACAAGCCAGAGACTTCACCGTGTAAAACCTTAAATATTATATAAAGAAGGCCCATGGGAAATGTGCAAATAACCCCTTAAGGACATATAAGTGTTTCAGCTACATAACTTCTGAACAGCACTGACTTTTTACTTTTCATAAGCCTTTATTGAGGAATTTAGGCCAATAAAGCCAAACTTCACTAGTAGTTTGTGTGTGAAGAGAATGCGATTAGATTGCCTCACAACATCGCATTACTAATGCATGCTAACACTAACCCTACCTCTAACCTCATATGTCCACCTTACGTTAGAAGCACACCTTTCATAGTACTACCACTATACAAGACATTCAGACACACATCACATATACCACTGC
>NC_056736.1:650593461-650695961 GCF_019279795.1 Protopterus annectens
TACTGAGGCACTTACATATAACCTTCCTAAACTACAAAGGCCTCCTGGACAAAGTACACATAAGACATACCCTCAGCAGCCCCAAACGCACTCTTTCAAAACAACACCCACATCAGCACATAGAGCTACATCTCGTGGATCTTCTACCTCTAAGCCCATAAGGCATGTCACCACACAAGCCAAAATTCTAGTCATTGGACACTCCATTGTGAGACATACTGATGTCCCTCTCACCAGTATGAGTAAGGAGAAAGTTACAGTCAGTTGCTTATCAGGGGCTAGGATCCGCCACATTACGCATGCACTCATGTCATTGGTTCACAATTACCAATATGACTCAATCATAGTCCATGTGGGAGTAAATGACCTGAGATTTACCTTCCTAGACTATATGAAGAGAGACATCATAGAGCTTTCAGAATATGTGTCTCAGGCTGGTATGAGCCTAGCATTGAGCAGCATTTTACCTTCTCCAAGGATAATGCCACAGTACAAACAAAAGATGATTGAATTTAATAATTGGCTTTGTCTCTGGTATCATTCTAAGGGGGGTGCAATATTTGTCAGCATGGAAAGAGATGGTCAACAGACCATGCTGCTTTGCCAGGGATGGTCTGCACCTCTCCCATCTAGACTTTTGACTATTAGCTAAAACATTGTCTATCCCCATAGTCCCTTTTTCAGGCAATTCCAAACTGAAAGTACTTCTGACATAGCAAATCAAAACCAAGAAAATCTAAAGGTATTACTGCTTAATGCTAGGAGCCTAAACAAAAAACTTCACTCCCTGGAAGCTCTCTTTACCCTAGAGAATGCTGATGTCTGTGCAGTCTCAGAGACGTGGTTTAAAGCTGTGGACAGCACACAAACAGTGCAGGATTATAATGCCTCATAGGTGCCGGAAGCTGTTAAAGACTGGGGGTGGGGCAGCGGAGGGTGACAGGGGCGCTTAGTGATCTAAAAAGGGTAATTCTTTTATAACTATTTGCTACCACAACATAGGTTCACTTGGAGGACATTTTAAGCTTAGCCAATTCCCTTTTGGTGCATGAATTAACATGTTATGATTGGTCTTAGCTATCCCCGTGGCAGATAATTGTATATTAGCCCTAGTGAGAACAACTGTGATCATACCATAGATAATTTGAGGGGGCCATGTAAGGTATGCAGCATTTAGGAACTGCCTCTATCCATTAGTGGCATGAGGGGAAATCCTGGAGTACATTTTCTGTTACTCATCCTTAGATCCAAGTTGCATTTGAATATGGATGGATGAGCTTTGCTTTATTTTTATGGATAGTCTGTTCTGGAACAGTGGTAGCCTCTGTGATATATATCCATCTCTTTACAACATTCAGTTTATATACCTGGACTGAGTATTTCTGATGCCATTTGACTTGCTGATGTTCAGTAGGTCCATCTGTATTATGTCGGAGGATGCTTTGTATGCCAGACATGTCACCTCTAAGCACTCTGTAGGATACTGAGTATAGTAATAAATCTTTGAGGTGGTCCATGCAAGACCTATTGTTTAGGATTTGTATCCTTTTCTTAAGGTATCTCTGAATTTATTCCAATTGTTGCATGGGGCTGGACAGATACATGCCAAAGTGGGCATTATACAAAATGATTGACATAATGAGAGATTTGTAAAGGGGGACAACAACATCTCTAGATCTAGTCACAGTCAATTTATTTATAAGCTGTGCAATGTAGAAAGGCTTTCTTATGTCTCTGGGCACATGTTGGTCAAAAGTTAGGTCACTGTACACAAGTTCCCAAATGCCAAACAATTGGATCAGTTCTCAGAGGGCATTGTCATGATTTTGACACCAGTTATTTGGGACAAACCTTCCTGCATGATGGTTAAGTCATTTGGGGATTCAATAATTTCTCCTACCTTGCAGTCATCTCAAACAGCTGGCCAAAGCTCTTTGGTATTTCCTTTTACTTTTGAGATGTATATGCCAAACAGAAAAAGTCTCAGCACCGAACCCTGGGGGACTCCATTGGTGACTGGTCTCTTCCCCTGTTTTGATCTCCTGCATCCTGTGAGCCAAGCTGGCAATGCAGCTGTTGATGTAAGTGTTTTCTCCTACATTATTCATCTTTTGTACTACACCTGAGTAGGGGATTGTGTCAAAAGGCTTGGCCAGGTCAAGGTAATGTGGTGTGAACTGTTTTGCCTTCATCCATTGCTTTGGTAAGAAGAGCAAAGCTTAAAATGTGCCCATGATTTCACACTTTCCTCTGGGCTGTTTTCAAACACATTTTTAGGGCCATGCATAAATGTATGCATTCCTTGATTCACCTTCCTGATTGTATTAAATTATATTCCTTGTATAATACAGCACACTTGTTAGACTTAAGTTAGAGCACAGTCTAAATTTATTGTTAAAACATTTTTCCAGTAGGCAATGAAACAAAAATGCATTAACCAATAATGACAAAACTGCATTATTCAGAACATTTCCACTATAAAGGTCTACTTCCACACACAACTGCATTTTAAAATTGTTTGAACATTTTTCCAGTAGGCAATGAAGCAAAATGCATGCACCAATAATGACAAAACTGCCCTATTCAGAACATTTCCATGATAACAGTATACTTCCACACACAATTGCATTTTAAATTTATTATTTGAACATTTTTCCCGTAGGCAATAAAGCAAAATGCATGTACCAATAATGACAAAACTGCCCTATTCAGAATATTTCCATGATAACAGTCTACTTCTACACACAATATATAAATACAGAATCACAGTAGAGTGTAAGCCATAGGCATGTTGCACAGCTTCTTGAACTTATTTTCAATTGGGGGGGGGAGGCCAAAAAACAGGGACACATGTTAAACATTGATTGTATAATTTTGGAAAGTTGCTTGCATAAAATGTTGTGTTACCACCATGCATTTCACTGCCAAGTCTTGAATCCAGAACTCTGTGCACGACAGTCAGAGCAACATACCACTAAGGTAAACCAGCAGTTTCTTGAAAGACAGGAAGACAAACTTAAATGGCTATCAAATCATTTAGTGAATTCAGTTCTCACTTCTCACCATAGTTTTCAACCTCTTAGCACAAAAATACAGAACCAAGTCAATAATGGGGGAATACAGTTCCAAAATGGGGACACATTTCAAATATTGATTTTATAACCTTAGAAAATTGCTAGAATAAAAGGTTTTGTTTTCCCACTGAGGCATACATTCACAAGTGATGGTGGCTAGGAACTTTAGGCTCTTTTTACTGTACCCAAGGTACAGGGTTTGAGCCTGAGTCCCTCTAGCCACCAGATGTATTCCGTTGAGGGCATTTTCACACACACACACCCCTACCCCTTACTTACTCTGTACATCCCAGCAGCCAGTCCAGACTCCGATAGTCTCTGTAAATCCTTCAGCAGTAGCTAAACCCGTCCGTTCCTGCTTGGAGTTAAATAAAACCTTAGCAACAGCTAAAATTGTCTGTTCCCGCTCGCATTCAAACCCAAACCAGCTGGAAACCTGGAAATACATGCGCCGAGATGCACGATGACATCAGCTGCTAAAGCACAAAAATTACAATAATTCAAAACTAAAGAACAGGACAAAAACGGAAATAATTAGAATGGGACAGTTAGGAGGTGATCTGCAAAAGTGGGGGGGCCCCCTTGCTCTATGGTTATGGTGCCCATATAATGCCTTCCACACATTTAGACCAGCTACTTCACAGGCAGGGACTAAAGGTGGAGGTGTCTCTATTTACCTAAAAATTAAATATACTTCAAGGCTGGTCATACAGGACAATGTACTTGAGCTGCTCCATGTTCAAATCACCATAGGCAAAATCCAATACCACTTTCTTACAAGCTATAGACCCAGGAAACCCATACCATATATTTAAACCTATTAGAAACACTAACCATCTAACCCAATACCATATTCATGGGTGACTTTAATTACCCCACTATTAACTGGGAATCCTATACAACACCAAACGTACATGCACAGAGATTCCTGGATTTTGTTAACACAAACTCCCTGGACCAGATAGTAAATACACCAACCAGGGGTGCAACCATAGTGGATCTGGTCCTCACTAATATGGGAGAATATTGCACACCTCCTACTGTAATGCCTTCCCTGGTAAGGTCAGACCACAAAATGGTCTCCTTTGAAGTAAAAATAAAACCTGGACCCCAGGTAAACTGGGAATATTCAGTAACTATTCTAAGGCTAACTTCCTGCTATTGAGAACTTGGCAACATTTCAAGCCCCTGTAAACCCTGAGAACCTTCTACCTATGCAGAACTGTTCACAGAAACCCAGTATAAGCATGTTAATAGCTGTATAGAGGCAGCTTTACCCACCAGGAAGAAGTACAAAACTAACTCAAAAAACAAACCACCCTGGTGGAATCACAAAATCAGTCGGATGTATAACAGGAGGAAGAAAATCATGGCAAAAATTAGGAGGTGCAACACTCAGCAGGATAAAATCACTCTCATTAAACTAAAACAACTCAGAGGACAAATAAAGTCTACCAAAGCCAAATTTGAGGTAAGTTTGGCCTCCCAGGCCAAGGACAACCACAAAGCATTCTTTAGCTATGTCCGCATCCTTAAAGGCAATACACAGTGGTGTGAAGAGCTTATTGTAAATGGAGCCACCTATACTGAGCCAGAAGATATAGCAAATCTGGCTGATAAATTCAGCTCCAACTTTACTCCTCTCTCCCCCTCAACCTTCCCTCAGGAAATATCATCGAATATAACTCCCCCTATTATCACTAGGGACAGGTCCTTAATGCTCTCTCTAAGACCAAGAACACTGTTTCAATGGGCATAGTCAATATCCCAGGATGCCTTCTAAATATCATGAAACATGTCCTATCAGGGCTTCTGGAATTACTATTTAACTGTAGCCTCCAAACAGGCTTTGCACCTCATGAATGGAGAAAGACAACAGTCATCCCTCTGCAAAAAGGTGGGCCATGTACAGACCCTGGAAACTACAGACCCATGAGTCTCACTAGTCTTATATTTAAAGCCATGGAAAGAATTATAATGGAGATGATCAACAGAGATATAGTAAACCTCCAGACACTGAACCCAACCCAGTTTGGTTTCGTAAAGGGCAGATCATGCCTACTAAGCCTGGTGGACTTCTTTGAGAAGGTCACCAAAGCAATGGATAACGGCAAAATAGTTCACACTGCCTACCTTGACCTGGCCAAGGCATTTGACACAATACCCCACTCGGGCATTGTTGACAAACTCAAGAGGTTAGGTACAATCCCGTATGTCACCCAGTGGATAGGCAACTGGCTCACAGATAGGACCCAGGAAGTTAGAATTGGGGAGCCCACCTCTACAAAGAGGTCAGTCATAAGTGGAGTCCATCAGGGATCAGTCCTTGGACCGCTCCTTTTTGGCATTTACTTCTCAGAAGTCAAGGCCAGTGTCAGTGGTCTCTGGCTGACTAAATATTTGCAGATGATTGCAAATTAGGAGCTGTCAGTGAGTCTCACACTGGCACAGATGTACTCCAGGAGGGGCTGACACAGACAAACCACTGGTGTCAGAGTCATGGACTAAAACTAAATGCCAAGAAATGCATAATAGTATCCTTTGGGAAGTCATCCATCCCTGGTAACTATCATATTGACAACACACTTCTTAGAGTTGACTCAGTAGTCAGGAACTTAGGGACACACATAGATAGTAATCTTGCCTTTGATCATCACATGTCTACAGTGGTGAGGAAATCATTCTATATTGCGCAACATATAAACAAAGGTATGGCATCTAGGACAAGGAAATCATTGTTCCACTGTATTCGGCATTCATCAGCCCTATCATTGAATGCAATGCCCCCTTTGGAATGTACCTAACCTGGCATATCCAACAACTGGAACTTCCACAGAGGTTCATCACTAAAAGAATGCAGGGCATAAGTAATATGTCCTATGCAGACCGCCTCAAGACCCTATCCCTATATTATGTCTCCTACAGGCTTTTGAGGGGAGATCTATGCCTGGCATACAGGGCATTGTCTTACCTCACTCTGATGGACCTCCTGCATATCCACAAAACAAACAGTACCAGAATTACCTGTTCTAAAGACTAAGTCCTTGCCTGTGATATAAATAGGACCTGCTGTAGAGATGGCATGTATCCCAGAGACTACCCTGTCTATGGGACAGGCTCTCCATCCATGTGAAGCAGAGTTCCTCCCTAATCCAATTCAAGTGCAACTTGGACAATTGGATGGGAAACTGGAAATTCATCCCTGGTTTGGCACAAATGCCTCTGATGCAAACAGGTAACCTGTAAATGGTTCATCTCCCAGGCCTATGCTTACATTTAAACATTTGGGATGCATGGCTAGGCTTAAAAAGGCCCTTGTGGTCAGTAGCCTAGTAAACACCTATAAACCTATTAACTTAAGAACATATATGCACACACACACACACACACACACACACACACACACACACACACACACACACACACACATATATATATATATATATATATATATATATATATATATATATATATATATATATATATATGTGTATGAGTGTCTCATGAAAGAGCGAAGACTCAACACATATAAGCGAACTTCTAAAGAGCGAACACTTTAGACCAAATGCTGAAATGAGCAATCGCACAAAAAAAAAACATTTTTTTCTCTGTTTTTTTGCAGGTGGGCAAGCCCCCCCTTACACCCCATCCCCCCTGATATATATATATATATATATATATATATATATATATATATATATATATATATATATATATATACTAACTCCGAGGTTGCACAACAGTGGAGTAAGGGCAAATTCCCTTATCCCTTTGTATCGCGATCCCATTCAAAAGACTGCCAACAGAAACTTCATTCAAATGAATATTCACTCATGTGAGAGTTTGCTTATTTTCACCTCTAAAAGGTGCTCATTCATATGATTGTTTGCCCTTTAAGACTGCAGTCACTGTTGTGTAGGGGAGAAAAGGAGCAGGACTCGTAATGGTAAAATTCTGGGTGGGAATCAAGGATCATGCAGAGGTGCTGTTTACAAGGAGGGCTGTGCATTTGGAGGCATGTCTGTATATTGCAGTGATCCATTAGACAACAACTGTTTTGGGCCTGTGAAGGGGTCATTAGGGCTTAACCACAAAACTCCAGTCCCCAACACTAGGATGACAGCTCCACCTTCTAGTAAGCTGAACTATGGTCAGTGGAGGGAACATTGTAACAAAGTTTGGTGGTTTTCACCAGACCCGTGTCTAAAAATAATGTAAATATTGTGTACAAATGTTTTCATAGAACTAGGCCTTTAAAAATCTTTAAATTTAACTTTTAATTAAATAGCTAAGTATTTATTGTGTGTATTAGGCAGAGATAATGGTTTAGAAAATATTTGATACTCTTAATTCTGTCTCAAAACGTTTTTAATCTGGTCAGTGAATATTTGCTCATAAATAAGTATAAGGCCCTCAGGGTATTTTAATTATGCATTTACTTAAAAAAATACATTAAGAAAAAAATAATAAAATCCCATTTGGGATCCAAACTGCACTGACACATGCTGGCTATGGCTTGGATATTGCCTGCATTCCTGCAGACTGTATGTGGACCGGCCCATTTTATGCATGGTCTGTATGGTGTCTATTATTCTTTATTTCATTGATGGTTTGGTGAACTTTTTTTACTTCCCTCATACCTTTGGACCATAGCCAGTACTACACCATTCCTCTTACACTGGAATTTCCAGGATTACAGTGGCCTCTCCCAACCATCACAAGGTAACCTCATATTCCACCTTTTCCTACATGTCTGCTTTGTGATGAAAATAAAAGCAAGTATGTTAGGAATTTTTGGACTAAGATGATATCTGAGCTTTTACAGTTTTTTTTTTCTTTTATCAGCGTAGCAGGACAATCTGCGAAGTTAGGATGGAGTTAACTGAAAATATAATTTCTGGTAACATCCATGGTGTTTTAGTGAGTTGATAGAGAGTAGATAGTTCCTACATTTTTATGGTGCTTTTTGCTTCTTGCTTCTAACAGGCATTTGCTACCTGTCAAAACAAACTTTTGTTACTAGCTTCCCTCTGAGCTGTGATTACAGGTATGGCCTTCAGTTGATAGGAGTTTTTAATGTATTTTATCACAGTCAGTATGCCTTTTTACAAGACAGGAAGGTCTTCATTGTCAACACGCATTTAGGAAAGTAACAGTCTTTGACTTTTCCGTTCATTGTCATTTATTTTACAGATGGGTATGTCTGTAATCACACTCGTGGTCAGCAAGACAAAGCAGAATCATGGACTAGGCCTACTGCAGTTTATAGTTTCTTTTTGTTTTACTCCTCAGTTAATGAGGGTAAAATTAGACAATGCTGTCTTACAGTTTCATTTGGACATTGTGTTTTGTAAATACCTCTCTCTTGTCAGATATGAGAGGGAATGAAGTGTCATTTTGGATAAGTAGCTGCAGTTGACTGGCTTCATTTTTTAGAGCAAAATTCTTTATTTTTTGATATCCACTGAGTCGCTTGGTACTTCTATGGTTAAGTAAAACGTAGGCTTTATTTTACTAAGCATTATAAATGTTCCATCTACTGATAAGTTTCTTTTTCACTTGATGATCAAGACTCATTTCCACTTTGGATATGTGACCTTCAGTAGTGGTGGAAAGTTCTGCCCAAGAATCTTCATGCACTCATCTGTTTACTAATTATTTGTCTCTTTATTCTAGGGCATGATTCCAAAAGATTAGCTCCCAGTGTAAGTGGTTACTCTGATGTAAACGTGCCCTGATTCCAAAATACTTCTCAGTGTAAGTGACTTACACCTGTGTATGCTGCCCTGATTCCAACAGACTTGCTGTTAGAGTAAATGACTTACTCTTGTGTAAGCCTGACTTATGGACAGGCCATACATCGGAGTACGTCTTTTGGAATTTGGCCCTTGGTTTCAACCCAGATGTAGGAAGTTCTGGTTTCTTTATAGAACATATGTTTGCTTTCTTTAGAAAATACTATAATCCATTTCCTTTTCTTGTGCACTTCAAAAACAGGTTAATTCAATTTAGTGTTATTTATTTGTTTGTCAGGTAGGGATGTTGATCTATATGGACAGTTTTCATACGTGACTTTGAGTGGGTTATGAATTAGACTGTGATTAATGCCATTTATTTAATTTCACTTTTTTGTCCCACAACACAGAGTGGAGGGGTTTAAGTATATCTCACAGTGAGTAACTTTCTTAGCTGTATAGGTGTACCTTTACCTATGAAAGGAACCTATTAGTCCCAATTTGTTATGTGACCCAGTTAGAGTTTTCTTTGAAAGACTCTGTTGCAAAAGGAAGCCCTTAGCATATACACAAAAGTACAAAATGAGTTAAAACAGAAAGGTTCATATTTGCCTGTAGTGTATGTTTGAATGTTTCCTGTGGCGGGGGGGGGGGGGGGGTTAAATCATGCCAAATATTTGCTTTGCAATTCATGCAACGTGTGTTGACAGGTAGAGTTGCACAATGTGATTGTGGTTAATACTGCAAAACATCAAAATGACAGACCATTTTGTAGAAATGCTGTTTTAGCCAATCATCTCAATGCTTCAATTTCAAAAAAGGCTGACCCTTTTCAAGAGAGGATACCTAGGAAGGGATAGACCAATGCACAGAACCTAGCAAGTTTTTACTGGTCCGGGGTAATGAACATTGAGACCTTTTTGAGATAAATGTCATGAATGCCAGAATAGGGATACTAAGGAAACACTTAAAGCCAGTCATAATCAAAACTTAATCCAAACACAACATGATTACATTCAAGTTATCTTCTTCTTCTTCTAGCTTTTTCCCGGTTAGGGGTTGCCACAGCAGATCACCTGTCTGCTCATGATTGGCAATGGAGTTTTATGGTGTCGAGTTGCCAGCCTGGCACCCAACCTTCCACAGAAGGCACACACATGCACACACTCATGCCTAGGGCAAATTTAGAGTGTCCAATCCACCTACAGCATGTCTTTGGGATGTGGGAGGAAACCGGAGCACCCGGAGGAAACCCACGCGACCACAGGGAGGAAATGCAGACTCTGCACAGAAGGGACCCCTGCTGAGGATCGAACTGGAAAACCTCTTGCTGTGAGGCGGCAACGCTAACCGCTGCATCACCGCGGCCACCCATGGTTACATTCAAGTAATAATTTGCATAATTTTGTCACCAGTTTTAAACTTCTGTTTCTGAGTGGTGTTATGCTATTAGTTATGCAAATTTCACGTTAGTTACTTGTCTAGATTCTTGATTAGATGTGCCTAGTTTTAGGAGCCTTTTTTCCAGACTTTTGATGTCTGCAGGTTGACAGGCATGGTCCCTTCCACAGAAAGCACATTTTTGAATAAGTAGCAGAGCCCATATGAAATAGTAAAAATAAATAAATAAATTAATTAATTAAAAAAATTAAATTATGTAAATTACATTTTTTTACACATTTATAACATGGATATGCTCACTGGATATAAAAGTACCCTTTTCATGGGGCAATCTGGGAGCTCTGAATGGTAAGTAGAGTTGCTCAGACTGAGACAATAAGTAAGTATATGTGGAAGAAATCAAGTCCCATGCCCTTGACTACAAGAAACAGCTCATTAACATCGCAGAGCTTTAATTCTGCTTGCTAACTGCAAGAGTTAAGCAGACTGGTAATAGAAGATCAGAACAAATAAACAGTATTAATGTTATGATGCCATGTAAGATAGTGAACACCTCTGTTGTTAATTTAGCAGCACAGACAAGTAGATGTGGTGAAGAAAGAAAAAAAATTATCCCTATGCCTGAAGTTCGGGTAGATGAGACACTGAGTTACAGAAACAATCCGTAATGGGGAAAGATGTTTTCAATGTTACCTGGCAGAACAGATCTGACCTTACACCATATTGAGAGGACCCCAAGGAAAAAAGCCTAACTTAAAATCTTAGAGATTACACCATTCCGTGAGAAAAAGTTAACTTAAAGCTTCTCAGAATACCAGAGCCACAGAGAAAGTATGCACAAGGAATACAAAAACTGATGAAGATAAGGGTTACAAAGGAGTCAGAAAGTGAGGGTAACAGCCTCATAGTGTTATTTTCAAATTCTGAAAGATCAATCAAGTTTGTTAATGACTTTATGAAACTGACCAATATTTCAGCATCTAACAACTATCCAATGCCTGGAGTTGCTAAACTAACTGAAGGGTTGAGAAGATAAGATCCTTAGCCACATTAGATCTAACAAAGGGATACTGTCAGATCCCTCTTGTAGCTAAAGCCAGGGAAAAGACAGCTTTTTCAACACTGGAGAGTCTATTCCATTATACTGTCCTTCCAGTCATGATATATTTTTACATAGCTACCTTCCAGAGATTAATGGACAGATTCCTAACATGTCATGTCAGATATGCCAAAGAAATTGAAAAGTAAGGTGGTATGACCAGTGCTTTTGTATGGCACAGACACCAAAGCAGTGGAAAAAGTTGAGGTAATGGAACTGAAGTGCCTGAGACAGGTAGTAGGATGCACATTGTGGGACATATGAGGAAATGACGACATCAGAGCAAAGCCCAATGCAGCCCCAATTGCAGAGAAGGTTAAGGAAAACAGATTATGGTAGTTTGATCATATTGCAGGAAAACTGAAAACAATTTGATAAATCAAATCTTGGAGAAAAAGGAAGACAAGAAGGGATGAGGGCACCCTTCCAAGAGACCGATGGCTTGCAAGACAGAATACCTACACCAGTCAGATGTGAATGTTGAAGGAGACAGGAGAATGACGCAATGCACCAACCCCAGATAGAAATGGGAAATATGGTATTGATGCTGCTGATGATGATTATGGTGATTATGATGATTGGTAAGGAATTCTTAAGCCATGGAAAGAATAACTTTTAGCTGTGAGAAACTATCCTGTTCCTAGCAACAAGAAGGAGATAAGGGCATTCTGGGGTTACAGATCTTCACATTTCTGGGAGCAGAGCAGGCTCAATCTACCATGATGTACTTGACCTATCTAGAGCTCAGTACAGAAAGTTTCAAGTTGGGGGTGAGGTTCACTGTAACACAGTGTGTTGGTTCTCTCCACAACTGTGTCTCAAATGATAGAAACATGTACAGATGTTGTAAATATAACCTTTGCTGTAAGAAATTATGTAAATATTCTGTGCAAAGGCTGCAAATTCAAGTGATGATTTCAGTGGTTAGACACCAATCGCTCTTTAGGAGAAGATTCTACATGGTTCAGTTAATACAGCCAATTATACAGGTAAGAGCTGTATAAGAAAATAGCTGAAGCCATATCAATTCAGAGTGAAATTGTCCTTTTTTTGAAGGGGAGGGGATGTGTGCCTGGAACATTGGTTCCGGGTAGTGAACCACAGAACATAACTAAGAAAAACTGGATATCTTCCTACAGAGGAATCCAGAAAAAAAAGAGAGCTAAATGGATGCACCTGTGTGCTGAGGATATTAATTCCTGCAAGAAGGAAATTACAAGACTTCATGTGAGACACCTTATTCCCTTTGCTTATGGGACTCTGAGATTCTGAAAGACAGGAGGGCCTGAATTCTGAAAGGTTGCTGTGAAGTGTATGCCTGGTGTACACTTCATGGTAACCATTTCTGATTCATAGATAGCCCCACCACAGTGGTATAACACAAAGATGAGCAGCACTGGAGCAGGCTGTGCTCTGTTTGACCACAAATGCTAATGAGACATTCCTGGAGAGAGGCATATGCTAATCAACCATGTGCTCTTCCCAGAAATGCACATTTCAAGTGATTCAGAAAATTACTTGGCTGCATAAGATACATTGGCCACCCATGTTAATGAATGCAGCCAAAAGTTGATGTTCACTTGATCATATTACAAGGAGCTTAGCAGAGAAGTAGTGTTTGGTGGTGTGAGCATGTATGTTTGCCTGGGTGGTTCCAGTACTGGGATTAATTCGGGAGTATTAAGGTAGTTTGGGTAGGTCTGAGTGTGTGTGTGTGTGTGTGTGTGTGTGTGTGTGTGTGTGTGTGTGTGTGTGTGTGTGTGTGTGTGTGTGTGTATGTGTGTGTGTGTGTGTATGTACGTGTGTGTGTGTGTGTGTGTGTGTGTGTGTGTGTGTGTGTGTGTGTGTGTGTGTGTGTGCACGTGTGTGTGCATGGTTGTGTGTATAGGTTAGTGTGTCCATGAGTGCAGTCAGGTGAGGGAAGGCTGTGTGTATGCATGAATGTGTTGGGGAAGGGGGGTTTTAATACCTCCATCCTACAGTAGACTTGTGAGAAAATTTGCAATATTGGGGAAGCAGTAGATATCAAGGATCATTTCTTGTATTGTGCCTTAAAAGCACTTAAGAATTCAAATTCCGCACCTTGCATATGCCTACAGAAAATATTATTCATCTGCTCCACCCTCTAGATACCTGGGATACTCTTCAAATATTCCACAAGTTTAATAAAAAAACTGTAATGTAAAAAGGATAAAAGTTTCAAACCCTAAGCCCTCAACATTGACAGCAATAGGCTTAACCTTCTATGCTAACTGATCAGTTTATAATAATAAAGTTTTATTTACTTTATAAGTACGTAAATATTTTGCATTATTCTATGTGTTAAGATCTAGAGATGTCATTGCTCCCCCTTAGTCAGCCATCATTAGGTCAATCATTGAGTATAATACCTCCTTTGGCATATATATCTGTTCTGACACAACTGGAATACCCACAGAGATGCCTTACTAAAAGGATACAAGACCTAAACAATATGTTCTACATGGACTGACTCAAAGCTCTGCCATCATATTTGGTATCCTACAGACTGCTAAAAGATGACCTGTGTCTAACATACAAGGCATCCTCCAACCCAATACTTCTGGACCTATTGTACCTCAACAATTCAAATTTCATCAGCTCTAAATCTCTTCTGGAACATCAACAGAACAGTTTGGAGGGATAGATGTATCTTGCAGACTCTCCATGCAAGTAAACAAAGATCATCCCTTCCCACATTCAAGTAAAACTATAGGTATTAGAAAATTAACCTCAGAACTGCCCCATGTATTATTAATGGACAGAGGCAGCTCCTAAATGCTTTATCACATGAATTGGTCCCCTCAAATTATCTATGGTATTATTGCAGTTATTATCACAAGGGATAATATATAATTTTCCACCAAGGGATGGGTAAGGTCAATCTAATGAAAAATGGTATAGGATATTTCAAGCACCAAAAGGGAAATTGGATAGGCTTAAAATGGCCCACAAGGCCAGCTAGCATAGTAATTAATAATGAACTTTTGATTGCAATAGGACATGAGATGTGAGGGAGAGGGCACCTATAAGAGTCAACAGCATGAATATCCTGTAAGATCAAGGACAGACAGGGATGCGGTGTGTCCATGTGGGGGAAGCTTCATACAAATCTGGGAGGAACACTAGATGACACCAGGGAAGATTTTTTAAATTTGATTCAGAGCTATGTAAAAGGTTACTAGAGCAACAGGTCTAGCATTATAATTCAGTTTCAGAACAGCAAGAAATATGAAACTGTAATGTCTGGCATTATAGATGGACTGTAATCATCTGTGATTTACAAGGGGCAGGAAAAAATAAGAGACATCAGGGATGTTCTGTCAACTCAGGAGCAGTAAGACATATATCAATGTGTGTGTGTGTGTGTGTGTGTGTGTGTGTGTGTGTGTGTGTGTGTGTGTGTGTGTGAGTTTGAATGTGTGCGTGTGTGAAGGAGAGTGAATGGTGAGGTGCCTCTCATGTGATACATGGGTCACCAGTGTTAACTATTGCTGGAAAGTGCTGATTTGCACGTCGTAGTTAGTGGTTATTCAGAGACATGTGAAGTGTCAAATAATGACGTCTTTCCTCATTGTGGCTATCATGTCTTTGAATCTTTGAATCTTAATTCCATAATGTAAACATATTTTATATATATATATATATATATATATATATATATATATATATATATATATATGTGAGTGTGTGCATATGTATTTAGTTGTAATGCTTCAGATCTACTGTTGTATTGTTAACCAATGTTTTGTGTGTGTCACAGTTTATCAAATTACTGTTGGCTAATTTCTGTTACAGTGAATCTGCTGAGGAATTTTCCAAAAGCATTTGATAGGTTCATGCATACATAAGTACCTCGATGACCTGAAGTTGCAGTAATGGTAATTGATTAAAAAATCAAACTTCAGTAGGACTGGTGAAGGAAGAATGAGTGTTAATAGCATCCGTGATCAGCATAAGTAGCTGTAAAAATATATACCTGAGATTAAGTTGGTTTGTCCGCTACAACTCTCATGATCAGTTTGCTGAACAGATATGTAAGACTGACCGATCAATAACTGGTGAGAGTCACAGATTACCCTAATAAAGCAAGAGTTACATTTGCATGTTTCCAGCATGGATTGACTTTAAGAGAAATAAATTATGTAATTATATGTTGCTTAGCAGTAATGTTCTATTTGTCTTAGTTATTACTAGCAGAAGGTAAATATTCAGGACCCACGGTGGTAACAGAGAAAAGTGCTTACAGGTAGTTACTAGGCATGAGGTTCAGGAGATCACTAAGGAGCCTAGCCAAACTTCCCAATTTCCCCAAAGCACTGTTTAGTTAAGTGACTTGCTCAAGGTCACACAGTAGACAAATTAGTTTAGAATGGCAGAACGAATCAATGTACCACAGGAAGTAGCTCCTTAGTTCATAGTCTTAATTCTCTGTGGTAAGTACCAGACTTAGTCAAAGTATATAATTTGCATGTGTAATGGAGTTATACCCTAAATAGGTCAGTAAAAATTGCAGTTACTTCTTGGCTACTGCTCTAAGATCTAAATGCAGAAGAAAAATCCCAGTAGAAGGAAATGCTTGACTAAAACGGATTGTAATAAAACAATGTTTTAATTCTTCACAAAGCTTTTGGACTAATGCTCACCCCTCCTGAAGTGTGAAACAGAATGCAATTAAATCAACCCCTCCCTTTATACACATTCATATTAAATCACATGACACAGCTTAATTGTTGCACATAGTTAATTAAAATCTTTTAAGAAACATACACTTCTAAATTCATACAATGAATATAGTATATAAAATGCATATAACAAACCAAATAGAATAAACTCATCTTTTTAAAACCATTTCCCTTTTGTTTAAACTCAGTTTCAGGCTAACAGCTACATTAATACCTGGACTGATGTCTACCTGAAGCTTCACTATCCATTTGTACTCACTGAGCAATAGTTTTTTATATCACTCTCTCTCTTATATTGTTATATATAACATTAACAACCCTAAACTTAAACTCATGCTCCACCCTCTCATCCTCTATGTGTTTCACAAGTACGTTAGTGGTTACCTTTCTTCTAATATCAGATTTGTGTTCTGCTATGCGGTCATTTAGTCTCTGTGTTGATTTACCAGTATAGAATGCACCACTTCGTGCACATAGCTATATATAACACATTATTTGTATTACAAGTTGCAGATGCTCTAAAATTATACTTTTTTATAGTTATAGGATGTTAGAACTCATTATTTGTTAAAATATCGTTATAACAGACACAATTAAAGCATGGAAAAGTGCCTATTTTCTTAATTGGCTTATTCTCCATTTTTTTCCATTTCTTTATAGCACAAATGCATTTTCAAATTTGAACTCTTCTTGTATGCAAAACTGGGTCTATCTCCTGTAACTTGTCTAATTTCAAGCATCTTTGAATGGATTTCTCAATTCTTTCATATAATATTTTTAACTTCATTAGTTTGTCTATTGTACATTGTTATATAATGCAAATGATCATTTCTAGTACCTCCATTTTCATCTCCTGAACTCATAGTATTCTTTGAAAAATATTATCTAGCTTTATTCCATCTTTCTTTCATAATGTCCAATATTAATATTTCTAAACATCTTTCATCATATCCTCTTTCCTTAAAGTAATTTAACATCGCCATTATTTGTTCTTCACATCTACTATCATCAGTATTTAACCTGCTGGCTCATAAGAGCTGACTTTTAACTACCCCTTCAAAACTATGGCCGGCATGCATGCTTGCCCTATGCATGTATATGTTTGTCTGGATTTCTTTCTTATAAATAGATGTGATGATGTCATCCCTCTGCCTCTCTATTTTCACATCCAAATAATTTATTTCACTGTTTGAACAATGTATAGTGAATTTAAGAAAGTCTGTACTCACATTCAGTTATTCAACAAACAACATGAGATCAGATCCATCCCTTTTCCAAAAGAAAAAGATATCATCAGTGAAACATTTATAAAGTAATATTTGTTGTGTGAAATTCAGTGGACTTTGTACACATGTTGTTGTTCCCAACATCCTACTACAATGTTGGTGTACATATTGGCCACACCTGTCTTTGATGAAAAACAAGATCTTGAAATATAAAAACATTATTATTCAAAACAATACCCAATAATTCACAAACAGTCTCAACTTCTCTTGCAGACATGTTACTATGCATACACAGAAATTCATGTAATATACTAACCCCAAAATCATTTAGAATTACTGTGAATAAAGATTTAATGTCCATAGTTACAAAACAAAATTCCATTCAGTATTCATTTTGTACCATTCATGTAGCTGATGCAAAAAGTCACCTGTGTCTTTTATTTAGCTATTAATTTTCAGAAGCGTATTACTAAGTACTCATTGAAGGTATATAGAAACAGGCTCAGTTACCCATCCACCTCCAGACACTATAGTTCTTATCGGCGGATGTTCTAAACATTTGTGCACTTTTGGGAGCCCGTGAATAACTGATATAACAGGGCATAAAACAGTAAAGTAATTAAACATATCTATTAAAATATCACCATTAAGTTGCAATTCATAAATGCACATATTCACTTCACTTATATATTTCTCAACATCGGATTTAAAGAAAAGGCAAATTGTTTTAAAAAGATGAGTTTATTCTGTTTGGTTTGTTAAATGTATTTTATATACTATATTCATTGTATGTATTTAGAACTGTATGTTTCTTTAAAAGGTTTTAATTAGCTTGTTGTTGTTGTTGTTGTGTCCTTCGGCTTTTCCCGGTTAGGGGTCGCCACAGCGGAACTCCGGTCCGCTATGATTGGCAGTAGATTTTTACGTGCCGAGTTGCCAGCTCTGACGCACAAAATTAACTATATGTAACAATTAAGCTGTGTCATGTGATTTAATTTGAATGTGTATAAAGTGAGGGATTGATTTCATTGTATTCTGTTACACACTGAAGAAGGGCATTAGCCTGAAAACTTTGTGAAGAATTAAAATGTTGTTTTATTACAATCTTTTTGAGCCAAGCATTTCCTTCTACTGGGATTTTTCTTCTGCATTTGGGTTTTACTTGTTCAAGTGAATGTTAACCAGTGCGCTGGTCTTGCTGCTTGCTTCTTCTCTATTGTTCTAAGGTCTACCATTATAGTTGAAGGACTGAAGTCAGGACTTTTTTTCAGTAGACCTGAGAATGTAAAGAATGTCTTTCTATAATGTATAGAAAGGAGAGTTAAAGATATCTGATTTGCCTAGATATTTTTGAATCTCATCATATTTGTTATGTTTTTTTTTTAGTAAGCATTCTCTAGGATTCAATAAACTCTGTGCAGGCTTTCCGCGAAGCCTACACAGACTTTACATGTTTGCATGCTAAGCAGCAGTGCTGATTACATATTTATGCCATGCACAGTGTTTAAATGTAAACATGTGTAGTTTCATGGCTGGCAACAGTGTTGCTGACCAGGAAAACATATACAGCAACACGGATAGTGAACAAGTTTACAACAGAGCAAACTGGATTAGTGGGATTATGCGTAATGCCGCAATGATTACCAGGGTTTAACATATAGTAATGTATATGGTCCAAACATAGTACAGGGCAGTGTATACAGTGCAGAGTATTGTGAAATCCCATTCCAGGCATTCAGTACAAAAGTTGTGTAAATGATCTGTAAGGGTACACAGACTGCCATGTAAAATAAACAATCAAGGGAAGTGTATGTGTATTGAATGGGGACAGATGAATTGTAGGAATGAACACAGGGAAAGATGACAGGTGAAACATCCTAATATACAATAAATTAGGGCAAGTCAATAGAAGACAGTTGTAGAAGGAACACCAGTCATATATCAACATAGTACAGTACGGACTGCACAGTGACAATGTATATTATGTGACAGTCAGACAAGGTGACATAACAATGAAAAAGATGTATTTGTGGCATAAGCATCCTGACATGAACAATAGAGAGGACATCTATCAGGGATGATATATATGATCGGGGTTGGGTGCATAGTGTGAAGCTGTGCAAACCGATTTGCCTGAATATGAATGTAATGTCAGCAGAGGTCTCCAGCAAGTGGGACACAGTTACAGGCTCATGGGCAACAGTAAAAGAAGTACTTACAATCATGGACAATATCAGAATAATACTGCCATTAATCCCATGTCTCTGACACAACATATGTGATTGTAAGTGATCATAAATAGTTCTGCCCAGACACACTTTTGTAAGTGATCATAAATAGTTCTGCCCAAACATACTTGTACAACTATTATGAGATGACAGCAAGCTATGAGGGTAATCAAGCACACCGTCCTGACACTGTAACATCTGCTAGAGGTATTAGGGGGGATATTACTATACCTGTATGTGACATTAGGATCACTACAGTTTAGTTAGTTGATGGTGTGCATGGCACACACACACACACACATATATATATATATATATATATATATATATATATATATATATGGCACAATCCAGACTGCCATGAATGTAACCCATGCCGTCAATATTGTCAGACAGCTATGTATGTACTGTGTGCATCACCAGAACAGGTATCACTCATGCATCTGGTGTAACACCTTGATGGGTGTTCTGTACCATCAGACAGTAATGTTTATGCAACAAAAGGAATACCTAGGTATGCCCAAAAAGATGTGTTACATTGCACTGTGGAAAAGGTAGAACACTTCAGTTACACATCACTGGAAGATGTGTAGGGAGGTACATGAAGAAGGGTGCATTGTACTCGGTTATTGGTATGATGAAGGATGTGCACTATGGAGGTATTATGGCCTTTGATGTGGATGTTCTGCACATACTCAGTAGTTGAGTTACATACAAGGGTGTAGACACCAATCTGGCCACAAGCTGGTGGACATTCCACATACCATCTACCCAAGGACACAGGTCACATACCAGTTGGTCTGCTTATATGGTGTGATGTCTACATTATCCTTGGGTTGTGCATTTGTTTTCATAATGTAACAAATCCCCCCATGCTTTTGTTTCATTGCAGTTGTTGTTATAGCTGTGGCAGCAATTTTTGGTGTGTGTTGATACTGCCTGTATTATACTAATATCACAGTTGGAGTCAATGATTGCCCACAGTCTGTAGTCCTTCAGAGATCTGTTTGGACACAGGATGTGTAATGTCATTTATAATGTCTGTGGCTTAAATAATAGACAAGAAAGGTTCTAGCAGACAGCCCTGATGTATGGACCTGATATACAGGTCACTTCACGCATTTCAACATATTTAGATGCCACGTATGTGATCCACTGGTCTACCCGCTTGGTGATATAGGTGTTTATGGCCACATCTGGCAGTGCTGATTGAATACCTCAGTGTGAATTTGTGTCAAATGCCTTGGCCTGGTCAATTTCCACAGGATGATAGTGTTGCCATCATGCGTTCCCTCAATAACCTCTTTGAGGACATCTAACAGCTGTAGCAGACATGATGTAGCATTAACAACTCACACATGTCTGTTGCACACAGCTAGGATATTACTAGTGTCCAATTAGAAAAGGTACATGATGATAATATGTTGATCTACCTCAAAGATGAGGAGAGTCAGGATGTGTCAATACATGCATGCATTAGGTGCTGTCCCCCCAACTCAGATGAATGCATTTTAATGTAAACCCTTCTATGGGAACATATTCTATGTGGAGGGTGTGCTGAAGTGTGTATTCAACTGTGTTAGGAAGATATATGTGCTGAGTGACGCTATGTTGTCACATTAATTCTGTGTGATAGGCCTGGCTGTAGGTAAGACAGTGCATATTGCCTATCTTGACCTTGCCTAGGGTTTTGACACAACCCCCCACTCAGGTATTATTGAGAAACTCTCCCAGCTGGGCATTATCCCTTATGTCACTAGATGGGTAACCACTTGGCTCACCAACAGAACACATACTATGAAAGTTGGTGAATCAACCTCTACCCATAGAGCTTTCACCATTGGTGTACCCCAGGGATCTGTGCTTGGCCCTTTACTGTCTGAAATCTTGTTCTCGACAGTTCAGGCTAAAGTATGCTGCCTTTGGCTTACCAAGTTTGCTGATTCTTGCATATTGAGTGCAATCATTGAGTCCATCAATGATGATAACATACTACAGGAGGGGCTAACACAGACAAATGATTGGTGCCAAAGCCACACAGTCTACAAATAAATGCAGAATGTGTCTTTATTTTGGCCTTCTGCAAAGTTGAATTCCCTGCTAATTGTAGCATTGACAGCACTCCTCTTATGATGAAGTGGTGCAAGACCTGTGAACACACATAAATAGCAATCTGAACTTTGACCACCAAGTGTCCACAGTGATAGGGAAAGGCTATACTGTGCACATCATAAGTCATGCCATTGTATTCAAATCTGAGGATTATATAACATCACTGTTTTTGAACCTTGCAGCAGCTTGAGAGACCACAGGGGTTTCTGGCCAAGAAAATACAGGGCCTACACCATGCCATGACATATGTGGATAGACTGAAAGGCCTGTCACTGTAATCTGCATCATATAAGATGTGGTGACTTGTATCTGGCCACCAGACTAGTCTCTGATCCTGCCCTGGTGGGAATAGTGCACATCCCAAAATCAGATGTAACTGATGACATCAGCAGTATCTGGTGAGGAGGAAATGCTAGTAGCAGTGTCCCACATGCTGGTATAAAACACACTTTGTAATGTCAAACAAGTGCACACACATGCGTGCACACACACACACACACACACACACACACACACACACACACACACACACACACACACACACACACACACACACCAATTGACTGCAGTGAAAACAGAACCCTTACCTATCTAAGTAGTGACTAGAGAACTCTATATTCAAGGCAAGTTCCACAGCTCAAGTCTGATTTGGAGACTGTCAGTTAACACTTTATAGCTGATGACATCAGCAGTGTCTGGTGAGGAGAAAATGCTAATAGTAGTGTCCCATATGCTAGTGTAAAATGCACTTTGTAATGTCAAGCAAGTGCACACACATACACACACACACACACACACACACACACACACACACACACACACGCACACACACACACACACACACACACACACACACACACACACACACACACACACACACACACACACACACACACACACACACACACACCAGCTGACTGCAGTGAGAACAGAAACCCTACCTACCCCTACCTATCTAAGTACACCCACTAGAGAACTCTGTATTTAAGGCAAGAGCCACAGCTCAAGTCTGACTTAAAGAATGTCAGACAACACTTTATAGCTGATGACATCATCTGTGTCTGGTGAGGAGAAAATGCTAATAGCAGTGTCCCACATGCTGGTGTAAAATACACTCTGTAATATCAAGCGAGGGCACAAACACACAACACACACCCCAGCTGACATCAGTGAGAACAGAATACATACCTATCTAAGTACACAGACTGCAGAACTCAGTATTTTATGCAAACACCACTGCACAAGTCTGACCTTTACAAGGCTGAAGACAACTTATACTGGATATCATTGTGACACCCCACCTCTGGGCCAGTAATCAAGGAGCTTCAATCCTCACTACTGGCATCTGTGAGGAACATTCACTGCGAGAATAACAGGTACACACGCAGTATCCCCAGGTGCAGCTCTCTGCATCAAGCACAATCAAGCACAATTTCCCTTAAGAGCACACAGGGAACACAGTCAGTCTGGGGCTGGTTTCTCCCTCTATCTCCAGATCACAAGTAAGACTCCCTACTGGCACAGCTATGGAGTTGAGACCTCAGCTAAGTGTCCAAGCCAAGAACTTCAGCACCCTCCCTGTTCAACCAGAGTTTCATGTTCCTGCCCAAGTAGCTGACACCCACACTCTTTGAGGTGTGATTTATACACACACACACACACACACACACACACACACACACACACACACACACACACACACACACACACACACACACCTGGGAAAAGTGGGCACAGGTTTACTAGCTACTCCCTCTTCTGCCCAGACTGTAAGGCAGTTATAACTGCCACCAGACACTCCTGCCAACTACCTTAAGGCTCTTCCAAGGGTACCAAATATAATGAGTGAAATTAATATTAATACAAATGATAGTTTCACCAAGAGCAAGGCTTTTAGGAGTGGCCCACACAGTGTCGCCAATTAAATATGCAAAACTTAAATATCTCTACAAAGATCAGCCACAATGAAAGTTCTAAATATATTTAATAATAAATAATAAAAGAATAAGACAATACTAAATATCTATTTACAGTGACATCAGAGTTCAAAACCACAGGAAATATTTAAAATAACATTGAAGGACAGACTCATGCAAATAAAGAAAAACAATGTTTAAACTAAGCTTCCCTATATTCTTGACTGAATCTAAGAGAATCACTATATGCCTAGGTCAGATGGAGAGTCTGCTGTCCCTCATGGTCCATAGGAGAAGAAGTTAAGCACTCCAGCAGCCAGTGGAGTAAGGGGATAGTGATGACAGTTCTGTGGGTAACAAATAGATTCTCACTGTCTCCATGTTTGATGGGCATGAGTTTGTCTTGTCGTCCCCCTCACCCCAATCATGGTGTCCCCTGTAAAGCTGTCTCTTAAACTATACGTGCACATAAGTTACCACTTACTACTCATTGCACACTCATCAAGCTGGTAACATGCAGAACTTGAACTATCTTCACAGTTGTACATGCCTACACATCCATCTCATGCAGGCCTCCCAAATCTTCTCTCCAACATCCAGTGCTGATGTCATCCACTGTAAGTTGTCCTGGAACCTTGTAAAAGTCAGACTTGTGTTGTGGCACTTTCATAAAGTCATGTGTTCTGTAGTCGGTGTACTTAGGTAGGGATTCTGTTCTCACTGCAGTCAACTGGTGTGTGTGTGTGTGTGTGTGTGTGTGTGTGTGTGTGTGTGTGTGTGTGTGTGTGTGTGTGTGTGTTTGTTTGTGTCTAGTTAGCCAGAAGAGCATAAGTATGTATATGACAGCTGCCACTCCAATTCCATGGATTTACAGAATTTTGCCACTTGCACAAGCATGCACATCCATTTTATGCAGGCCTCCCAACATCTTCTCTCCAACATCCAGTGCTGATGTCTGTGACAATAGGAGGTACTGCCAGCACAGCTAATTGGAATTTTGTAAATAATTATATCTCATTTGTGAATATCAAACTAATTTATACAACATGCTTGTGTTACAAATGTATTGGAACTGCATGTCACGTATACATCAAACTGATTTGTACAGATGTTTGTGTTAAAAAGGTATTTGTAAAGCATTTGTGTTGAAATATATTCACAGTGTGTCCTACTGGAGAGAACAGAAATGTACATGCACTATTGTAACTGCTTAAATGTATATGTTTTAAGAGAAGAAAATGGAAGGTTAACCTCAGTCCAAGAAACTTTAAAATATATCTGAAGTTAAATCACTTTACGGGCTAGGCCATAAAGATGCTATCTCACAGGTTTCAATGCAACCAACCAACAAACCCACCCTGGAATCTCCTGGTGGGTGATGAAATCCCTACATCTGCTACTACTCCTGGAAGGTACTACAGCACCAGCTGCCAGATCAGTGCTACCGGAGGGCACAGTAGTGTAGGGCAAGCAGAGGCAGTGCTGCCAGGTTGGGTCCCAGATGTGTTGGGCATTGGCCAGTAGAATGGGGGTGGGGGACAGACTGATCCACTGGAGCTGGCCTACCTCATTGTACTGTGAAGCATTTAGTGATTTGTTACAGATGGATGACATGGAGATATTTTGATAACACGTAATAGTAAATAAATAAAAAAAGGATAAGGGCTGGGGTAATAGGAAAAAGAGATACAATTAGTACCATCATATGTGTTATACGGTTTACTATGTTACTTACGAATAATGTTACTCCGGCAGCGCATGCTGATTCGATCGAAAATTGCGAGCCAACCGACGCGCAATAGCTAGCGAACAAAAACCGAAAAAACTCGACGATTAAAACTCCGGCCACGACGTGCACACCACACCCCACCCACCATGGGATGGGGTCGGATGATTCCGCCGTTCGCACATCGGCGTCGGTGTGTGGTAGCGTTCGTTCGGTTTCGCTCTCTCGGGGCAATGCGCGTCGCACAAAACGGGATCGACAATTTGATAGTAAACCGTGTTATACAATGCAGTATCAGAATTATGCAACTATTTTATCTGAACTATTATATTTAAGTATATATCCTATCAACTGCAAATTATAATTATGGATTGCTCAAAGTAATCCTTGCAGTGTCCATATATTGCAAATATGCGTGTTCCAAGTATACTGGTTACAGTTAACAACAGGACATTTATGCCCCTTGTATGAGTTAAATTTATGTAATATTATGAAGAAAATGCAGTATTGTATTGTTGCTACTCATGGTATTTGAACCCAAAACCTCTGACTACAGTTTTACATTTGACTCCTGAAGTTGGTTTGTGCTACAAACTTACACATGCATACTTGCATTTACAGTTAGGATATGCATGCTCACTTTGCTACTACTGTATGGAATACAAAAAAGTCTATAATTTACTTTTAAAGCTACATTAATACTTCTCTTGTGCTGCATACATACCACTTCCTTCCCTCAGTGTCTCCTGATAATCAACATGAGCCTGTTGATTCAACTTTATTTAGCATTAGCTATGGAAAGAAAAGAACAGAAGAGCATTATGCATACCAGTCTTGCCTATCTTTAGCTTTCTATATATTAAACATTCTCTTTATTAGCATATTCACACAATTGTGGGATGCCACCTGTTTGAAACTAAGTCAAGCACTCTTTGAGCGTTTCCCTGCTGTGCCTTTGTAGGTTGTTGAAGTGGTACCTACACTGTTCTCCAGTGCGTGGGATGCCAGTCACGCTGGATATAGCCTTAGCGAAACTACCCGAAACCTTAGACTTGAAATGGGAGCAAGAAGAATCCCCCTGCAGAAGACTTTGGCTGTGGCACTTTACCAGGAGTCCATTAAATATCTGGACTCCTTAACACCCCACCTCTGTGCCCTAAAGTGGGCATCTTCCTCTCTAACACCAGATATGTCTAATAACAAAACTAGAGCATTGGCAATTAATAATTTTCCACCAATTCCTGTTTTCACATTTAGTAGTAGTGTGCCAACCTGAGTAATGATACCAGTTGTGTTTGTGTGATGATAAGCAGAGAGCAGCAGTACCACGCAGGTTGGAAGTAAATATTTTATACTGGAAGGTTAATCTGACAATTGACATTAGTTTGAGGGGTGTCTGCTGCTGCTGGTTAGAAATAAAGTTGAAAACTGGAAAGCAACTGTTAGGTGAGTTAACTTTGAAGACATGAACTGGTGGCATAAATTTCATGACCGTCCATATTTTTGTTTTGGCTTTATAAACTGAAAATTGATTTTTAAAGTGTGGGATTGAAACATATGCATAAAGGACAAAACATTTTCTTCCGTAGTGGATATTTTCCATCTTTGCAACAGAAGAAGTGCTGCTCGGACACAGTCATGAATCATTCATAAATACAGCTGACAGTTTGAGTTGTTAACCATGTATGTGCATAACCCGAGAAGGTTTTTGTATATAGGTTCATTTGTGTATATGTCTTATTTAAGTGTGAAGGCCATCCAAGTCCAGATAGCAGAATTAAACCTACAGAAATATAGTAGACAGCATACCTCAGTCATACATCTTAAAACACAATAAGGCTATCTTATCCCTCATAGCTATAATTCATATAAGCTCCACTATCCAAAATGTTAAAAGTGGGACTGAATGTAATGCGAAATGGAACAACAGTAAAAATATCTGGATTGTCCTGTATTAGTACAGCCCTACACTTACATCTGATGCCACAGGAATAGTTAAACATGTGTTAACCCCCACTGAATGACACTTAGCATGTTTGCATGGTGCCCAACAGAATTAATAGAATGTATCCATTTTAAATTATTGACTGTCTGCATCCTGTCTGCAGGTGTTTGATGGCTGCAGGTTTTGGAGAAGTTTGCTAACTGTGGTGCAACATCACTTAGTGGTGTTGCGTGATGTAAAGCAAAAATTGAAACAGTGTATCCTTTTTTACCTTTATACTTTCTACGTCCTGTCTGCAGGTGATCTGTCAGCTTCCTGTGTGGGTCAGTAGTCTGGGTTTGTGCTCTGCTAAATGTCGCACAAGCAAGATAAGCAAAGCTAAACCTGATATTGATACAGCAAAACGTAAGACTCACCACGGAGATGAAAGGCTAACAAGCCAAAATATCCAAAAAAAGTTTTTATTCACAAAATTAGATATTCACAAAATTAGGTAAGCGCTGTCGCGTATATAAAATGCGCTTCCTCAGACCATAACATAAAATAGAACTGCTCGAAGTTATATAGTCAAGTCAAGCATCTAATTACATTATTAATCAATTAAAAAGGCAATCAGTAAATCATTATTCAATAATAGTCACAGCATTTCTTAAAACAGCAGTAAGGTTGCAAGACTTGTTATAAATAGTGACAGAACAAACCTAGAATGAACAAAATAAAATAAAATAAACAATACAAGACATATAATCATCCCTCAGAAACAAAATATAAAATATATATATATATATATATATATATATATATATATATATAATATATAAAACATAAAAAACATGATGTGCAAAAAAAAAATATATGAAATTCATATAATGTGCAATATATAGAAATACAGTTATACATTTTTCTCATTGATTAAGACTGACGTCCTGTCTGCAGGTGATCTGTCAGCTTCCTGTGTGGGTCAGTAGTCTGGGTTTGTCGCACAAGCAAGATAAGCAAAGCTAAACCTGATATTCATTGTGTTTTTCCATTTCCCTTGTTGCACTAAGCCACACACTGTGCAAACACTGGCATGAAAAAAATAAAGGAAAAGTAGCTGAAATGAAGAAAAGCAATCTAGGAAATAAACGCTACAAGTTTTTTGTTGGTACACATAATATTTTTACACAGGTTTGGATTTGAACTGTCTCTCCAATAGGTTCTTAGGTTCATCGGTGTTTACTAGGCTAAAGACCACAACATTTTTTTTTAAGCCTAGCTATGCATCCCAAATCTCTGCCAAGTTCTGATACCCTTGATAAGTGTAAGCAGGGGCTTGGGATGAACCATTTATAGGTTGCCTGTGTCCATTAGTAACATAGGTAACAAACCAGGAATGAATTTCCTGTTCCCAATCAAATTGTCCAAGTTGCACTTGAATTGGGTTAGGGAGGAACTCTGCTTCACATGGATGGGGAGCCTGTTCCAGAGATGGGATAGTTTCTGGGATACTCAATGAACCTTCAGAACACTGTAAGGGTGTCTTAGCCTTCTTTGCCACACAAACAGCTTTACAATAGGGAACTGAGATCATTCTGCATGCAACCAACTGCAACATCATCCATGGTACTAACAAAACACGAAAGTTGTTTGTACATGTATTAATTTAAGATGTAGTACACCGAGTGCTCACACAACCGTTTATGACTAATGTTTGGATATATGCAGCTCTGTCTAATCTCTCTGTGTTTGTTGCTCATTCTTGTCATATCTTTGCAGTAATCTGATATGTGCAGCCTGTAACACTTTCTGTATCATTGTCCTTAAAATGTGTGAAGATATTAAATAGCAATAATATACAGATGTCAGCAAATGAAGGGGATTTTGGGTGTTACTGAACAGAGAGTGTGAAATGTGTGCTGCTTTCTTACATTTAAAACCTTGATACAACTACTTCTACATTTGTAAGTCTAAGCTGGCTGACACACCCACTGGTGGTAAGGAAGTCTGAATTGTTGTAGTATTTTCCTTCTACCAACAAGTAATCATTCACAGTTGCAATCCATTAGCAACAAAGACTGAGAAAGTGCCTGTAATATGTTTATATCTGTGACATGGATCCAGGTATTTGGGATTCAGCAGTTCTAATAAGTTCACACTTTATTTGCATCTTCACCATGCTTACAGCTCTGAATCTACACCATAAAAAAGGAACCATATAGCTAGGGAACCTGAAGGTGAGGAAACTTATTTATGTGGATAACACCGAAAAGGATATTACTTTGGGATATATCTACACAGAAGACTAGTGCCCTTAAGAAGGTATGCTTACATTTTTCAGCTATATAATATATATGCTGAAATGTCATTAAGAAAAATCTGTTAATGTATATGTATATATGCATTAACAAATGCTACTTTTATCTGTATGTGTTTCTTAGAAGTGTACTGATGGCATGGGCATGTATGGTCAGGGCGTTTCACTTTCTCAGATCCACAGCCTTATTAATTGTCATCACAACTGCTAATGTTACAACTGTTTTTCTGTGTACACTCTTCTATTGTTATTTCCATGAAATGGTAAATGTCCTATATTGTCAATGACACAGATTTGTTAGCCTACTAGGATGGACCATACGTACCTCTAGTGGAATGCTGGCCACAGGTATCCATGACAGGCAGTAGCTTAAAATGGAATACTCTGTTTGAAATCTTTACATGTTTCAGGGAAAGTTAATTTGATAGCACTTTTAGCATTTCACTGATAGTTTGTTAGCAAAATGTATCATTTGCTTGTTCTTTTGGTGGTGGGTGTGCAAAGTTGCATTTCTGTTTTGGCATAAACAAGGATATGTTTTGATTGTTACTGTCCTTGTTTTGCATCTAACCTTGCTTTATGTGTGGTTGTAATATGTTATAACCACACAATTCTTTTTTTTTTTATATTTCAATATCTTGACTGTTTTATATTTCTCCAGTGGGTAATAGTAAAATGCTACCTTTTATATGTTATCTGGAAACAGGACTTTTAGTTATGCGATACTTATGTGTATTATCCTTCTTTTATGTTTTAGGCCATATAGGACTATGGCACCCAGGCATCCCAATCCTTGAAAGCCACCCTTCAGTGACTGTGAGAATCGGGTAATTGTGGAAGCTTTTAGGTGACACTGGGCTTTTCTGCTTAATAGGGGATGTGGAGATATGTCAGCCAGATGATGGAAGATAGTTGCTAATGTGAATGCAGTAGGTGGCCACAGCAGGACATGTGATCAGATGCACCATAGGGCCACTGACATGATTTCATCTGCATGGAGGAGAGCAGCTACAGTGGCTCATGATTGGATGGGTACTGGGGGGGGGGGCTGCTACAGAACACCACAAACAGTGAATGAAGAGTTCCTGCCTACTGTCTGGGATCTAGACAACTCCCTGGAAGTGCAGAACAGCATGTCATTGACACTGGTGCTACTGTTTCAGGAAGAGCAAGTATGTCCCAGGAGAAGCTTCCAAGTAGGCCTACATATCTCCATTGTTAAATACCCTGGTATAGTAAAATATTGGCAACAATACGTAAGTTCTGTTTAACAATAAATTCATTTGTGGGGAGTTGTAGCTTGCTACAGTTAACAACACATTCTGGTTGATTGCACATGGGCTTAGGTTGGACTTGTCATCCAAGTTCTTGTCGAAAGTATCATTAATGGACATATAAAGGGCAAAGAGTTTTAACTCCCTGTATTACTGTTAATTGTATGATGTTGTTCTTACCTTTTGCTTAACTTCTTCCAAGAACATCATCCATGGGAAGCATAACATCATCTGCACATGGTAAGCCAGATATTTTTTGTCAGTAGTTCTAAGAAATATATATTCTCCATATGTGTGATGTGGGTCTTAGGACTGTTGTGTGTATTTCTGGACTGTCTGGAGTAGTGGCTTCACTCCTAGTTTGCTGGCATGCATTTGACTATAGTAATGGAACCATTAATTTCTTTCCTGTACTTGTTGCTTATTATCACAGTTAATCCTGACAATGGAAGTGTAGGATTCTTACCACCTGATGTCAGAGTATCGGCAGACTCTGATGATGTTGGTGGCCAAACAGAGGCACAGTCAGAGGGGTGCAGAGGTTGAATCTGACACTGAGGTTGATGTTCAACCATTCCCTGTAATTCCATCAGACACAGCCAGTAGGCCTACGCCAACCCATTCCAGTGAGCCCTCAGATATTGGAAAGGTGGAGGGTGAGACACTTTATCATGGAAGTGTGGTTACTGTGGCTTCAGTGCCAATCGACTCTGGTCACAGCCAAAGTGTGGATGAGGTACCACGCAGGAGGGTTGTTGTGGGTGCTCGGAGGAGGCCTGCTGTCCATTCTCCACCTGATTCAGGTGTGTCTTCCTGTGCCACTCAGAGTATGTTTAGGGCCATCATGGAGGCACAGGCATGTTCCTATAGGTCCTCCCGATAAATGCTTAGGGTTGTAGATGTGGCACAGGCTGGCATGCTTGACTGCCTGCACACCATGTTGCTGGTTCAATGGATCAAATGAATGACAAGTTGGAACGTAAGGTGTCTGTGATGGAACATCTGCTGGGAGGTGCATCACATCCTTGTGGGCATAGGTCAGCCATATCATCTGCTGTTAGCCGACATGGCTGTGCCCGATCATGCTTCCATAGTGGCACTCCTTCCACTGTTATGTCCATAGTTGAGGTGCCCACACCCAGATGTGGCAGGCCATGGTGTCATGGTCCTGGGTGTGTACTGCTAACATCAGATAGAGACAGACCTGAACTAAAACTGTTGCAACTGCTGGATTTATAATGTAAGTGTTGAACCTGGAGTGTATTATGTAATAATATGAACAAATGGTATATACTTGCATGTTGTTACTTGATAATGTAAGCAAGTAAAAGCTGGGTGATTCATACAGATATGACTTTAGCATGTGACAGCAGATACTTATGTGACTACATGTGTTCTCTATCAAGTAGTAGGCCTCAGGCATCAAAGATTCAAACATTCTTACCTCTTAAAAGTACTGATAGTCATTGAATGTATTCAGTTTAGTATCATACTTTTGTACTGGAAAATCAGTAAAGAGAGAAGTTAGAAAGTAATGAAACACATTTCAGTTTCAAACGTCACAATCCTCCAAAGATTATTAAAAATACTGATGCAAAAAAAGGTTTTATTCTATCAACTAACTTTCTAAGTCCAAAATACGTCAAAGGTACAATTAGCTAAACAACTTCACAAATGCAGATATACTAAGTACTAAGTCAGCTATACACACTGAGCATCAGGCACAAATGTTATGTATTCCTGAATATTCCTGAATCCAAAATATAGAAAATAAGGATATGGCATAGTTATCATCACTTGCACAGGGAAAGCAGGAAAGGATGTCAGTAGTGGATTATAGCAAGCTGGCAAAGAACCCATTGACCAAGGTGTGCAAAGTGAAAGGACTGGTGCATGCCAACCTGACTAAAGAAGAAACCATTTCAGCCTTGGTCACAGCTGCAGCAACCTGGGAGACAACTAGTCTTTTGATGGGATGGGCAGTCTTCAGAAACAGGACAGTTTACTTCTTCCTCAGAGGACTTAAAAATCCATCTGTAGTTTAGCAGACTTGAACTGGAGGCCAAATGACTGGAGAAACAGATGGAGTTAGAATCAGCAGAGAGACTGTGGAAATAAGAAACAGTGCCAACATGAGAGGGAGATGCTGACTGTTTGCCAGGGTAACGGAGGTGATGGGGAAGGGAATAGCTGAACCCCAGATGCAATAAAGGTCAGTAAAGTTCTTCCACATTTTACACAGGGCGATGATTTCGATAATTTTATTCATGTATTTGAAAGGGTATGTATGTACTTTTGTATTTTGTATTACTTTACTGCCTTTCTATATTTTGAATACTGTGGTTTGTTTTCTTTACCTTGTGTTTTATTTGCATTCTGCTTTAACTGCATATTGAAACTTCAAAAGAGACCACAGCTCTCTCTCTCTTCTGAGTCAGGCAGATTTCCCGCCCTCCGACCCAGTTACAGTTGTCTTGTTAAATACCACTGTCTTTCTAGTTGCCTGCCTCTTATGTTAATCTGACCATATATCTCATTTCCTCCTTTCACTGGCTTGTGTGAGTAATCACAAAATCATCATTTTTTAAATCCCTCCCCTTCAACTATTTAAATTTATTGGCCATCCTACTGTATTCCATAGTACCAGAATACAAAAGTGACCACCCCTTTCAACCCATCTTGCTGTTTTAAAAATAGTAACTCTCCACTAAACCTTAACTTTTTAAACAGGTAAAATTTATGTTACCTACTTTCACATCTACCTTCTCTAGTGCACACTGCAGTGTGCATTTTTTTTTCATCTTACCTTTAAGCATCCCTGTGACTAGCACTTTCTCTAATACCTGCTGGAAAAGCACTAGGAAGCCTTAAACTGATACAAGCACTCAACTCTCCTTGTTAATAAGGAGAAATTAATAGTAGGCACTAAACAGCCTATAACTGCAAAGTACCTTGCTAAGGCAAGGGAAAACAGCTCCTGTACTTTACAAAAAAACCCCACCAAACCAGGCATGTCCAAGGGTCAGCTTCCGGTGATTTCTCCTGTCCACCTGGTGAATCTGGGCATACTGGGGCAATGCAGCAATTACCTCATGTACACAGACAACCCTCTCCTCCTACTACCCAACACTGAAACCTGTGAGAGATGCACTTACATAGCCAAAATGGAAGCAAAGCTCTCTCCACCCAAGATTGTGCTAGACAGTCAAGAGGAGAAGGTTAACACCCACACTACACCTCAAGCAACACATAGCCCTTCTAAATGCACACCACCAACACCTACATATAGCAACACTAAATCCACATATGCAGAGGCCCTTAACTGTAACCTGCCCAAGCACCAAGGACCTCTGAAGCTGAAACGCAAACAAACACCAATCACAACCAAAGTGTCACATAGTTCACAACATCAGTGTGCCACCCAGCAACAGCCCCTAAGGCAAAACAATGTACCTAACACTTTAGTCAGGTGACTCTATAGTCCGGCACACTGATGTCCCTCTCACCAGGTTGAACAAGGAGAAAATTACAGTCAGCTGCCTGTCGGGTGCCAGGATCCACCACATAACGCATGCACTCAGGTCACTCCACAACAAGTACAGATATGACTCTGTCATTGTCCATGTTGGAGTGAATGACTTGAGACGTACCTCCCTGGACTACATGAAAAGAGACATGGAAGAGCTCTCGGATCATGTGGCCCAGGCAGGTATGACCCTAGCCCTGAGCAGCATCCTGCCTTTGCCCAGAATAATAACACAATATAAGGACAAAATGATTGACTGCAACAATTGGCTAAGCTTCTGATGTCATTCAAAGGGGATCCAGTATCTGTCTGCCTGGGATGACATGATTGACAGGCCACGATGCTTTTCCAGAGATGGTCTGCACCTGTCGCTCCTGGGATTCAGGTTACTGACTAAGGCTCTTGCCACCCCTGTAGTGCCTTTTTAGGCAAAGTTCAAAGGACAAAACCACCACCGTAACAGGTACAAGCATGCAAAATCTGAAGGTAATGCTACTCAGTGCTAGAAGTCTAAACCTCAAAATGCACTTTCTCGAGGCACTCCTAAAAATGGAGAACATTGATATCTGTGCAGTAATTGAGACCTGGTTCAAGGCTCCAGAGAGCACCCCTGCAATACCTGGCTACAACTCTTACCACACTTTTCGGCCACCAAACCAGGACTGAAACACTAAAGGCTGAGGAGTGTCAATATTCACCAAGGATATTCACACCACCAGACTAGTTGTCCAACACAATGTGTCTGAAATTCTCCAGGTGCAACTAACACTAGGTAAGACTGCAATCCAAATTGTAGCTTGCTACAGATCCTCCACCATACCCCAAGATTCTCACTACACCTTTCTAAACATACTGGAAAATATTAAGATAGAACCAAACACCCTAATACTGGGTGATTTTAACCACCCTGCCATTAACTGGGAAAACTACTCATGTACCAACACCTTTGCCCAGCAGTTCTTAGAATTCATAAATTCCAATGCCCTGGATCAACTAATCCATACTCCCACCAGGGGCTCCAATATCCTAGACCTGATCATTACCAACATGGGAAATCGATGCTCCACACCTATGGTCACCCCCCTCATTAGTCAGGTCTGACCATAAGCTAATTACCCTTAACATCCACATCCCCCCCCCCACCCCCCAGTAAGGAAACCTCCATAAAAAACTTCTCCAAAGCCAACTTCATGCTACTCAAGTCAGAAGTGACAAACTTCATGACACCCATGCAGACGGGAACTGAAAGTTCAACTGCTGAATCCAACACTAAGGCACTGTACGAGCACATCCACTCATGCATGAATCGTGCCATCCCAAATAGAACCAAGATGCTCTCATCCAAAAAAAGGAAGCCAATGTGGTGGTCCCCTGCCATAAACAAACTTTACAACAAAAGGAAGAAACTGTTGCAGAAAAGAGGAAAATCCCAGGATGCAAAAAACTCCCTTACCAGCCTCAGTAAGAAACTGAGATCTCTCATAAAATCCTCCAAAGCTAGTTACAAAAATAAAATTGCCAAAGATTCCAAAGACAACCACAAGGCATTCTGTAACTATGTCAAGAATCTAAATGGCAATGCTCAGATCTGCTCTAAGCTAAAACAGAATGGCATTAAATATACTGATCCCAAGGATATTGCCAATATCCTGGCAGATCGATTCAGTGCCAACTTCATCCCCCTCTCACCCCATAAATAGCCCATCTCAATACTGGAAGATTGCCAAATTCTGGTAATAACAGCCACACTGGTAAACAACGCACTCTCCAAAGCTAAGAATACAGCATCCATGGGACCAGATGACATCCCGGGCTGTGTACTACATGAACTACAATATGAACTGGCACCTCACCTAAGTGTCATGTTTAATCATAGCCTCACCTCAGGTTTCATGCCCACTGAGTGGCGCAGAGCTACAGTTATCCCACTCCACAAGGGGGATCCACCTTGGATCCCGGAAACTACCCTTCCCATCAGTCTGACAAGCCTTATCTGCAAGGCCATGGAGCGTATTATCATGGAACTTATAAACAAAGACATTGGCAACCTTCAAACACTGGACCCTACCCAGTTTGAGTTCATGAAGAGTCGATCTTGTCTCCTGAACCTGATTGACTTCTTCAAATCAGTCTCCAGAGCCATGGACAAGGGTAAGGTGGTCCACACAGCCTATCTAGACCTTGCCAAGGCCTTTGACACCATCCCCCACTCTGGAATCATAGATAAACTTACTAAGCTGGGCATTAATCCCTACGTCACTCAATGGGTTGCTAACTGGCTTACCTCAGGGTTCAGTCCTGGGACCGCTCTTGTTTGGCATCTACTTCTCTGAAGTACAGGCTAACACTAAGGGACTCTGGCTAACAAAGTTCGCAGATGACTGCAAACTGGGAGCCATTATTGAATCCCCAAATGATGTGGATACTCTACAAAAGGGCCTTACAGAAACAGATGTTTGGTGCCAGAGCCATGGGCTCAAGCTCAATGCCAAGAAATGTATAGTTATCCCCTTTGAGAAAAAGCATGTATCCGTGAATTACCACATAGGTGGCAGTACACTAAACACCAAAAGTGTGATAAGAGACTTAGGGACACAGATGGACAGTGGTCTCACCTTTGATAACCACATTTCCACAACAGTTAGGAAATCCTTCTATGTGGCACACCTCATCACTAAGGGCTTTTCATCCAGAAAAAAAGGAGGTCATTGTCCCACTGTACTCATCCCTCATTAGACCCATTATAGAATACAACGCCCCATTTGGTATGTACCTCTCAAGACATCTGCACCAACTGGAAAGGCTGCAGAGATACCTCACTAAAAGAATCACAGGCCTAAAGCAGATGCCCTACACTGACTGCCTTAAAAAACTCCAGCTATAATCTGTCGCATATCGTCTACTCAGAGGTGATCTCTGCTTAACATACGAGGCCATGTCAAACCCAGAGCTGTTGGACATGCTACACTTAAAGAAATCCCAATCCCTCAGAGCCACATGCTCCAGGGATCTAAACCTCGTCATCACAATAAACAAAACATGCTGGAGGTATAGGTTCCTGACCCAGAGACTCCCCAGACCCTGGAATAGATTGCCCATACATGTCAAGCAGAGTGCCTCTTTGGCCCTCTTCAAAAGGAACCTTGATGATTGGATGGGAGAAAGGAAATTCACCCGGGGACCACACATCAGTCGCCCTGTTAGACATGGGTCCAGGGAAGTAAATAGTGTGGGAAGAACTAGTCAGGGAATTGTTATGGTTAGGCTTGTATAGGCCCTAGGGCTGATAGCCTAGTACCAACCTATGAAACTATGAACCTATGAACAGTATAATGCTGACCAAGGAAGGGCCCTGGGTATGATTTCTGACCCCCTTACTCCATGGTGAAGCTATAACTGCTGTTTCTAAATTTACCAATGCTGATTGCATAAAGTATGATAAAGTAAAACAATGTTTATTGGAATGTAAGTTAAAACTTGAAGCTTACAGAAAAAAGTTTTGTGAGCATAGACGAAAGACAGATGAAAGTGTATGTGATTATATTGCTGAGTTAAGGACTTATTTTCATAGGTGGATGAGTAGGTGTCAGGTCACCACTTTTAAAGGGCTGGCAGACCTTTTGGTGAGGGAACAAGCCCTTAGCACTTTGCTTGAGTGCATGTGAATCTGGTTGGCAGACTGGAAGTATAACTCTGCAGATAAGATGGGGAGAAAAGTGGATCTATACTTAGAAAGCAGGGCATCACTGCACAGGAAAGGGTTACCCAGTGCTGCACATGGTTATAGTGGAACCCTTGGTGAGCAGCCTAAACCACCCCAACAGAGTACACCAGTAATAGGGGAAGCCATTAGTTCAGGTACACAGCCAGGACCAAGGGTTAGATGTTATCCTAACTTAATGGATGGAAAACAGGCCACTGCTAAGAGAGATACAGCCCCTGACATAATCACTGTGAAGCCTGCAATGGTCAACGAGGAGCAGTACTTGCTTGGGCAGTCCACACCAGTCAGAACATTAGGGGGACCCCCATTCCAAATACCTATGGCCAGGGTTCACCTTGACTGGGAGGGTGGAAAAGGAAGCAAGCAGGTAGGTGTATTTGAGGATATCCCTTCAGATGTCTTGATAGGGTTTGATTTTAATAATGCAGTATCTTGCCTGCATGCAGTTACACACAGTCAGCCATGGAGACAGGTGTGTGGGTCAGGTAGCCTGGGGGAGACCCAGGTAGACCCCACACCTGAAGCTGGGGCTGGTGAGGTGGCTATTTCAGGGAGGGAAAGAGCTACCCTGTAGCAGTGACTCTGAAAGTGAGCCACAGATGCTGGTAGGTGCTGATGAATAATTGCCTGTGAGTTTGATCAAAACATAAAACATTGAACAAACTCACAAGTGATTACCATTAATCACCACTAAATTCATTGCAAGAAAGTAATTGAAATTGTAAACCAATAGTTACATTTGTGATTACAAAAAGTAAAACAAAAAAACAGCTTTTTATGTGTGGGACTTCACCCCCATACCCACAGAAATTAAATATACTAATTTCAGAGTAGCACAAACTCAAAAAAGCACAAAATCCCTTGAATTATGTAATGAACTTTGACTGTTATATAATTCGACAAACTGTATCAGCAACAGCAAACACCACTGTTTCACCACAGGATAAAATGCATGTAGAGATAACACACATACACACACACACACACACACACACACACACACACACACACACACACACACACACACACACACACACACACACACACACACACACGTCATATTTAGCTAGTTAACCTGCATATATAAAACATTGTAGTATATTTATAATGTTAACATGTTAACAAAGACATGCTGAACTGCCCCCTGTACTACTAATGGACAGGGGCAGCTCCTAATTGCTTTAGCCATGCATGGCTTCCCTCAAATTATATATGGTATGATCCTAGTTATTGTCATTAGGAGTAATATATAATTATCAGCCATGGGATGGGTAAGTCACTCTAATATCAAATGGGATAGGTTAATTTGAGTACCAAAAGAGAAATCGACTAGGCTTAAAATGGGCCACAAGGCCAGCTAGTCCAATACTTACCAATGAAACTATAACCAGCAGTGAGATGTTATCTTCTGAAGTCTTGTTGATGTGAGGTCACATAATAACATTGAAGTGATGGGCTTGAAAGAAACTGTATTACAGATGTAAGTGGTGCAGACAAGGAGAAAATGTACTGCAGTGATATAGTCACAAATCCAGTTGTGGAAGGTCAGTGAAGGTAACTTGTAGGATGAGGATCCAGTAAGAAACCATATTATGTCTTATTGTCTACACCTAAAAATTCTAGAAAATAAGATCTTTTATTCATCCTCATTTTCAAGATATATATTTCCCTGTATACAACTAATTTATTGATATTATGCATATAGTTTTATAGGTTCATAGGTGTTTACTAGGCTAATGACCACAAGGGCCGTTTTAAGCCTAGCAATGCATCCTAAATCTCAGACGAGTACTGATACCCTTGATAAGTGTAATCATGGGCCTGGCATTTACAGGTCACTTGTTTGCATCAGAGTCATAGGTACTAAACCATGGATGAATTTCCTGTTTCCCATCCAGTTGCTCAAGTTGCACTTGAATTGGATTAGTGAGGAACTCTGCTTCACATGGATGGGGAGTCTGTTCCATAGATGGGGTAGTCTCTGGGATACATACCTATCTCTCCAGCAGGTCCTATTTATATCACAAGTAAGGTTTAAGTCTTTAGAATGGGTAATTCTGGTACTGTTTGTTTTGTGGATATGCAGAGGTCCATCAGAGTGGGGTCTGACAATGCCCTGTATGCCAGGAATAGATCTCCCCTCAAATGCCTGTAGGAGACAGAATACAGGGATAGGGTCTTGAAGCGGTCTGCATAGGACATATTACTTGTGCCCTGTATTCTTTTAGTGAGGAACCTCTGTGGACATTCCAGTTGTTGGATATGCCTGGTTAAGTACATACCAAAGGGGGCATTGTACTCAATGATAGGGCTGATGAATGCCGAATACAGTGGAACAATGACTTTATTTTATTTATTTATTTTCAGTTTGATTACCGGGGAAGTCCACTGGGCCAAGAAGTGCCCATTTTCAGTGGAGGCCCGGGAAAAAAGCTCCATAGGCAGTACAATCAAGGTTACATAATGCTAGAGGTAAATACAAGAGAAATATACAAGCAGTCAGGAAGATGCGAATGCATAATAAACATCGTAAGACAGTGCAATACAATTTTTTTTTTTGAGGCAATTAGATATTTACAATATTTACATACTTAGAGCCAATTGAAAGTCAACTAAATCTATTTTGGAGGAATAGAAATGAAATATGAGAGTTGATTGGTGCAATAGTATAGAGAACTTAGTGGAGAAAATCCCTAGAATTTATATAGGGTGAAAGCAAGAACATTTCCATTTGGATGATAGGTGTAAGAAAAGTTGGGTCTTGAAGGATTCCGTGTGAGGTATAGTGATGGAGGGAGAGAGTTCCATTTTTTACCTACAGAGAAGGAGAGAAGAAGTTGGCCAGCGGGATGTTTGGGTTTGTGAATGGAGATTAGGTTTTGGTGTTCAGATCTCAGAGATCTGTTTGGGATGTATGGGGGAAGGATGTTAGTTAAGGCTGGGCATTTATCTGGGTAGAATATTAATTTGTGAGCGGTGGTTAGTTGGAGATAGTCTAGGTGGTTAGGGAGTTCTAACCAGTTCAGAGATTGTAGGGTAAGGCAGTGCTGAGTTGAGGTTTTGGATTTAGTGGAAAATTTAGAGATCTTATTATAGCAAACTTCAAGTTTTGAGGTGTTGGAAGCTGACAGATTAGTTAGAAGAGAGGTTCCATATAGTAGAGAGGGTAGGAGGTAGGTGATTGCCAAGGTGTGTCTAGAGGAGTTTGAAAGAAATTGATTATTCCTGTAGAGCATACCTAACTTTTGGTGGGTTTTCTTTATGTTTTGTTGCATGTGGAGATCGAATTTGAGGCGTTCATCTATGGTAATGCCAAGGAGTTTCACGGAAGGGACCACTTCTATAGCAGTGTTGGTTTGGCTTAGGACATTGAAAGCATTTTTGTCAAAGGAAGAAGCTTTGGTTGGGAGGAAAATTAGTATTTTAGATTTATTGGAGTTGAGGGAGAGATGGTTTTGGTGCATCCAGTTCTCTGTAGTGGAAAAAGCTATTTGTGTTTTAGTCAGTAGTTCAGAAATGTTGGAGGCAGCACAAACTAAGGTAGAGTCATCAGCATATTGGATGACTGTAGTGTCAGGGATGACAGTGTGAAGGTTATTTATAAAGATGTTGAAAAGCATGAGACTGAGGATGGACCCCTGAGGAATGCCGGTAGGTGTAGGCAAGAAGGTAGAGGTAGAGTACTTCCACCTGACAGCCTGAGATCTGTCAGAATGGTAACTGGAGAACCTGGATAGAGTATAAGGTGAGAGATTAAGGTTGGTGAGATGAAAGAGAAGGTGTGTATGGGAGATGGTGTCAAAGGCTTTAGAAAGATCTAGCAGTACTGTGGATACAAGAAGTCCAGAATCTCGGGCTTGATTAACTGTTTCTAGGAAGGACAGTAGGGCAGTTATGGTGCTGTGACTGGGACGGAAGCCGTGTTGGGTGGGTGTAAGTAACTGATTCTGAGTTAAGTAGGGCAAAAGTTGGTGGTGGACACATTTTTCTAGAATTTTAGATATTGGTGTGAGTAGGGCAATGGGGTGGAAGTTAGAAATGGTGGTGTTTTTACCTCCTTTGTGAAGAGGTAGAATGTAGGCTGAATGCCAAAGTTTGGGTGCGTATGACTCTTTTAAGGATCTGTTAATCAGGATACTAACTGGGAGAGCAATACCTTCGGCTGCGCATTTGAGGAAGGAGGGGGGAATGTTGTCAGGGGCATTAGAGCATGGCTTTAGTTTGGATAAGAGATTTTTTATAAAAATTGTGGAAACTGGTTTGAGCTGGAATATAAAGGGGCAGTTATTAGGGTTGTTGGGAGTAGAGTTGAGGGAGTTGGGTGGGTTATTGTCTGGAAATGTTTTGGTTAGCTTAGCTATAGATTCTGTAAAGAAAGTGTTGAAGTGAGCGCTCAGCTCCCTGTCAGTTAAACTAGGGTCGGGGCAGGGGTTATTCCTTGACCCTGGATGGAGAAGAGAGTTAACAGATTACCAGAATTGTTTTGGGTTCATATTATTATTGGACTGAAGTTTATTGTAGTAGTTTTTTTTTGTCCAAGGTGATTAATTTTTTTACTTTTTTGCAGAGTTGGGTATATTGGAGCAAGGCAGTAGACAGTTTATTTTTCTGAAAAAGCTTCCAGGATTTGTCTCTGAGATGCATGGTTTGTTTAGTCTCTTTGGTCAGCCAAGGAGCAGAATTGGCTTTGATTCATTTGTTTCTTAGCGGGGCTAGGGAGTTAAGAGTATTTAAGAAGATAGAGTTAAAATGCTGTACAGCGTTGTCAAGGGGAGAGTGTTTAGGATTTGCCAGTTAATTTGTGTAAAAATGTTTGAGAAAATTGTGGGGTTGAAGTTGCTAAGGCTATGAGTTTAAATGTAATGATGTTGGTATTGGGAGGAGTTAGTTGAGCGATGAATGAAGGCAGGGAGATGGTCACTGAAGGTGTCATGGATAGTGCCAGAGAGAGAGATTTTGTTTGGATGGGAGACTAAAATCCAATCTATGATGGACCCTGGGGGTGGTTTTTGTTAGGACGGGTTGTAGAATGGATTACTTGGGTGAAGTTGTAAAGGTTAATGGCTAGGGAGGGGGAACGTGTGTTGATTTTATTCCAGTCAATATTGATGTCACCTAGAATAAAGGTTTCATATTTTATTTCAGTGGAGGCCCAGTGGAGAATATTCTCAAGGGTAGAGATATTATCACCTGGAGAGATATATAAGGAAATAATGCAGATATTTTTATGTTTATTTAATCGGAGGAGACTTGCTGTTATTTCAGTATTTTTGAATTGTGGGGTTGGGGTTTGAAGAGGGATTAGGGAGAGAAGGTTAGAGTAGATTAGGGCAGAGCCTCCACCTTTTTTATTTAATCGGTCACTCCTGAAGATGTGGAAACCTGGAGGTAAGATTTCAGAATCAGTAATACAAGGTTTTAGCCAGGTTTCAGAGATGGCTAGGATATCAGGTTGGTTGTGATTGATCCAAGCATGTACGTGGTGAATTTTGTTGTTAAGGCTCTGGGCATTGATAGTGAAGACCTTAAGAGTGCTAAGAGAGGAAGCAGGAGAAGAAGGGGAAGGGGGGAAAGGCTTATTTGAAGTAGGGGAAGAAAGGTAAGGTGGGAAGGAGTTGTTTGTACTGAGGCAGGGGCCAGGGTTAGGATATATGTCTCCAGATAAGGCTAGGACATTACAGGTGATAACTTTTAGCCTTTTATGTATGGATAGTAGGAAGTAGTTTGGGGTTAGCGGAAATTTAAGAGAGAAGGCTTTTGTAGAGGTGGAGAATAGTTTGGGATGGAAAAGGTGCAGTAGGTTGGGAGGGATAAGGGAGGGGGATATGGAGTAGAAGTGAGAGAGTAGAAGAGGTTGCGGGTGAGAGTAAGGGATAGTTTGAGAAGAAGGTAGGTATGGGGGAGCTTTTGAGGAGTATGAAGTAGCATGATAGAGAGGAATTAGTAAGATGAGAAGGGAGCAGGGGAGTTTGGAAGTTTAGAGGATTTGGGAGGGCATGTTAAGACTGGGTGGGGTAAGGAAGGGAGAAATAAAAAAGGAAGTAGTAAGCTAGTTGAGGAGAGAAGGTAAAGAAGTAGAAGGGAGATAAAAAAATGTAGACAGGAGAGGGGTAGATTAAGTGTAGTGAGATGTGGGAGGAGAAGAGTGGGTGGGGAAATAAGAGGGGGGTTGAGATTTGTTAATTGATGGAGGAATGAGGGGTAATAGTAAGAGGACTGTGATTGGTTAATAGAAATGGTGGGAGGAGTAGGTGAGGGATAAATGTAGAGGTGCTGGGGGCGGGTGAGATTTGAGGGCAGGGTAGGGGAGCGGAGTGAGCCCACAGGGCGAACGGAGTGGGAAGAGCCAGAGGAGGAGAAAGTGAGGAAGACAATCAGTAAAGAGTGATAGACAGAAGGTAAGTTTTGCAGAGATGTGTAATAGATAGAAAGATTTACAGAGAAGTGGAGTAGTGGGTAGATGTATAGGTGAAAGACAGTGGGAGAAGGTAAGAGACTTCAAAAAAGGATAGAGAAGGGCTGTTTATAATGCAAAGAGAGGATAGGTAATCCTTGGACAGTAGTGAGGGAGAGAGCAGAGGAAAAGATGTCAGAGGGCTGTCTTAGGGGAGATGAGGAAGAAGAGGGTAAAGTAGAGGGGACAGCAAGAAGGTAGAGGAGCACCACCTAGTGGCCAGTCAGTCTAATGCAGTAGAGACCCCAGGGAGAGATATCAGGTAAAGGGAGGAAGGAGCTATTGAGGTTCAGGATAGGGGGTATAAATTAAGGGGAGAACTAGGAGTAAAAGCAGCAAAGAAGAGGGGGTTGTGGCTGCTGGCTAGCCTGGCAGGGAAGCGCACTGCGACCTAGTAGAAATCAAATTAAATATTGCAACGTGTTAGAGTAGTACACATACGTTCTTGTAATCCTTGCTGTGAGTAGCACTCAGGGAGCAGTATGGCCTTTCAGTTTTGGATTAAGTGTCCATTTTAGCCGGTTCTTAGCCAGTATGTTCAGGAGGGTACTTTCAGGAGGTTAGGGCAGGGTAGGCAGGAGCCCAAGCTACAACATACAGGAGAAAGAAGAAAGATTTTAAAGCAAGCAGTGCAGGCATCAAGAGTACACAAGGAGACAGTTGTCAAGCATACATAAATTAATTTTGAAACAAAATAAATGTATATAGCAGCAAGGTGAAAAAAAAAGTTACACCCTTACAGTATCCCAATGATACAGCCAAACACAAGTAGATAAACTGAGAATAAACAGTACTTAGTGCACAGAGATAGTTTCAATTAGCAGACAATCGGTTGATTAATTTAAATAAGCAGACCCAGCTGAGTTGAGAATCCTCAGGCAAGCTCTTAGATAGCCAAGCGATATACATACAGTAGGATTCCGGCAGAACCAAGCACAAAAAATACAAAGAACTACAGTTTAGAACAACAAGCTGAGGTTCTGATTAAATAATAAAGCAAGCCTCAAACAGTTATATCACAACCGTGTGCTACACGTTATTATAAACTAAGCGTTTACAGGTTACATTAGGTTGAAGTCACAAAAAGTACTGAATACTGTGCGACTAGCACTGATTTAGTTAAACAAAGTAAACTATCCCAGTTATACAGTTAGGAAACAATGTAAGCTAGTTAGTACAAATTCAGTAAAAACGACTAACAAACAAGTCCCTAGCGGATTAAATGCAAGTTCTGCGTGCAACGCGCTATCTATATAAACGTTTGCAACGGGAGAGACATGTAGATAAAATTCACACTTAGGACAGCCGATAAAGTAATGGCAAGCACATAACACAATCCCGAGTTTCAAATTAGCAGAAAAGCCATTCAAACTTACAATTAGGTGTGAATGCTGAAGCCAGGGATGCACAGCAGCTGGAGGGAAGACTAGAGAAATTAAGATGGTGTCTGTTTGGAAGCAGGAACTATATATAGTAGGAGAGGAGTGGGCGGAAAAGGGAGGAGAGAGTGGGCTTGAGAGGAAGGGGAGAGTACAGGGAGAGGTACAGACCGGAAGTCGCGAGGTAAACTGTGTCAGGTAAGGCAGTTCGGAAAGGAAAAGACAGAGGAATATAAAGGGTTAAAGGGATAGGGAGATTACAGTCAGAGTGACAGAATCAGATCAGGAATAGCCTGTGTGAAAGAAGTTAAAGAGACTGAGAGTAGAATAGAAGGAATAAGAGTACAGAGAAGAGCCAACAGAGGATAAAGTGAGGAAGACAATCAGTAAAGAGTGATAGTCAGAAGGTAAGTTTTGCAGGGATGTGTAATAGGTTGAAAGATTTACAGAAAAGTGTAGTAGTGGGTAGATGTATAGGTGAAAGACAGTGGGAGAAGGTAAGAGACTTCAAAAAGGGATAGAGAAGGGCTGTTTATAATGCAAAGAGAGGATAGGTAATCCTTGGACAGTAGTGAGGGAGAGAGCAGAGGAAAAGATGTCAGAGGGCTGTTTTAGGGGAGATGAGGAAGGAGAGGGTAAAGTAGAGGGGACAGCAAGAAGGTAGAGAATCGCCACCTACTGGCCAATCAGTCTAATGCAGTAGAGACTCCAGGGAGAGATATCAGGTAAAGGGAGGAAGGAGCTATTCAGGTTCAGGATAGGGGGGTATAAATGAAGGGGAGAACTAGGAGTAAAAGCAGCAAAGAAGAGGGGTTGTGACTGCTGGCTAGCCTGGCAGGGAAGTGCACTGCGACCTAGTAGAAATCAAATTAAATATTGCAATGTGTTAGAGTAGTACACATACTTTCTTGTAATATTTGCTGTGAGTAGCACTCAGGGAGCAGTATGGCCTTTCAGTTTTGGATTAAGTGTCCGTTTTAGCCGGTTCTTAGCCAGTATGTTCAGGAGGGTACTTTCAGGAGGTTAGGGCAGGGTAGGCATGAGCCCAAGTTTCTTGTAATCCTTGCTGTGAGTAGCACTCAGGGAGCAGTATGGCCTTTCAGTTTTGGATTAAGTGTCCGTTTTAGCCGGTTCTTAGCCAGTATGTTCAGGAGGGTACTTTCAGGAAGTTAGGGCAGGGTAGGCAGGAGTCCAAGAATTAGGTGCGAATGCTGGAGCCAGGGATGCATAGCAACCAAGGTGGAAGTCTAGAGAAATTAAGATCCCATCCTCAATTAAGTCTTCCATGGACTTAGATGCCATATAAGTTGTGCAACATAGAATGATTTCCTCACCACTGTAGACACAAGATGGTCAAAGGCTAGATTACTATGTGTGTCCCTAAGCTAAGTCCCTGACTACTGGGTCAACTCTAAAGGGTGTCTTGTCAATATGATAGCTACCAGGGATGGGTGACTTCCCAAAAGATACTATCATGCATTTATTGGCATTTAGTTTTAGTCCATGACTCTGACATCAGTTGTTTGTTTGTGTCAGCCACTCCTTTGTTTCGGGTGAGATTCAATGACAGCTCCTAATTTGCAATCCTCTGCAAATTTAGTCAGCCAGAGACCACTGACATTGGCCTTGACTTCTGAGAAGTAAATGCCAAACAGGAGCGGTCCAAGGACTAATCCATGAGGGACTCCACTTGTGACTGGCCTCTTTGTAGAGGTGGACTCCCCAATTTTAACTTCCTGGGACCTATCTGTGAGCCAGTTGGCTATCCACTGGGTGACATAGGGGTTTGTACCTAACCTCTTGAGTTTGTCAACAATGCTGTAGTGGGGTATTGTGTCAAATGCCGTGGCCAGGTCAAGGTAGGCAGTGTGAACGATTTTGCCCTCATCCATTGCTTTGGTGACTTTCTCAAACAAGTCCACCAGGTTGAGTAGGCATAATCTGCCCTTTATGAAACCAAACTGGGTTGGGTCCAGTGTCTGGAGGTTTACTATATCTATGTTGATCATCTCCATGATAATTCTTTCCATGAATTTACATATAAGACTAGTGAGACTTATGGGTATGTAGTTTCCAGGGTCTGTAGATGGCTCACATTTGTGCAGAGGGATGACTGTTGCCTTTCTCCAGTCATAAGACACAAATCCTGTTTGGAGGCTACAGTTAAATAGTAATTCCAGCTGCCCTGATAAGTCATGTTTCATGTAATTTAAAAGGCATCCTGGGATATTGTCTGGGCCCATTGATGCAGTGTTCTTGGTTTTAGAGAGCACATTAAGGACCTGTTCCCTAGTGATAGTAGGGGGAGTTATATTTGATGATATTTCCTGAGGGAAGGTTGAGGGGGAGAGAGGAGTAAAGTTGGAACTAAATTTATCAGCCAGGAGGTTTGCTATATCTTCTGGCTCAGTATAGGTGGCTCCATTTACAATGAGCTCTGCACACAATTGTGTATTGCCTTTGAGGTTACGGACATAGCTAAAGAATGCTTTTTGGTTGTCCTTGGCCTGGGAGGAAAACTTACCCCAAATTTGGCATTGGTGCACTTTATTTGTCCTCTGAGTTGTTTGTTTAGTTTGATGAGTGCTTTTATCCTGCTGGGTGCTGCACCTCCTACGTTTTCCCATGATGTTCTTCCTCCTGTTATGCATCCGATTGATTTTGTGATTCCACCAGGGTGGCTTGTTTTTTGAGTTAGTTCTGTATGTCTTCCTGGTTGGTACAGCTGCCTCTATACAGCTATTAACATACTTGTACAGTGTTTCTGTGAACAGTTCTGCATAGGCAGAAGTGTTCTCAGGGTTTATAGGGGTTTGAAATTTTGCCAGTTTTTCAATTAATAGCAGGAGGTTAGTCTTAGAATAGTTCTTGAATATTCCTGGTTTATCTGGGGGGGTTCAGGTTTTATTTTTACTTCAAAGGAGACCATTTTGTGGTCTGACCTTACCAGAGAAGACATTACAGTAGGGGTGGGTAACATTTTCCCATATTAGTGAGGACCAGATCCAGTATGGTTGCAGCCCTGGTTATAATATTAAGAAAAGTCTTTCTGAAATTTTACGTGATAGGGTATCTTTCCATATATGCATATTACATTTCTTTGCTTGTGATTAGAGACACCAGGGTAACTGATGTTTTGAAGTGAGAATATGATCAGGTACGGGGCGGGGGGGTCTTAAAAATATCAGTTGCTTATTTAGGAAAATATAGATTCATAAGTGCGTACTAGGCTAACAACTGCTGCAACCTTTTTAAGCCTAGCTATGTATCCCAGATCTCTGACTTCTAGTACCCTTGATAAGCGTAAGCAGGATCTTGGGAGATGAAACATTTACAGGCTGCCTGTGTCCATTAGAGGCATAGGTGCCAAACCAGGGATGAATTTCCTGTTCCCCATCTAACTCTCCAAATTACACTTGAATTGGTTTACAGAGGAAGTTTGATTCACAGGGATGGATGGGGAGTCAATTCCAGAGAAGGGATACATGTCTGTCTCTTCAGCAGATCCTATTCATATCACAGGTAAGTTTAAGTCTTTAGGGTAATTCTGCTGTTGTTTGTTTTGTGGATGTGAAGGAGGCCCATCGGGGAGGGGTTTAGCAATGCCTAGTATGTTAGGCATAGATCTTCAGACAACAAACTGTAAGAAACAGAATACAGGGATACAGCTTTGAGCAGGTCTGCATAGAACATGTCACTTACACTGTATTATTTTAGTGATAAACCTCTGTGGACATTCCAGTTGTTGGATGTGCCTGGTTGGGTGCATACCAAATGGGACATTGTACTCAATGATAGGTCTAATGAATTCTAAATAAAGTGGAATAATGACTTCCTTGGACCTAGATGTCATTCTTTAGTTTATAAGTTGTAAAACATAGAGTGATTTCCTGACTACTGTAGACACATGATGGCCAAAGGCTAGATTACTGTCCCCCTGTGTCCTCAAGACCCTGACTACTGGATTGACTGTTTGGGGGTATGTTCTCAGTATGATAGTTACTGGGGTTAGATGACTTCTTGAAGGATACTATTATGCCTTTCTAGGCATTTAGTTTAAGTCCATGGCTCTGACTCAAGCAGGGGGATTCGACAACCGCTCCTGTTTTGTAGTCATCCCTTGGTGCTGGTCTTGACTTCAGTGAAGTCAAGAGGACCAGTCCTACTTTCTGGATCCTGTCTTTGAGCCAACTGGCTATCCACTGGGTGATAATATTATCATGCCATATGCAATATATTTATTTATTTATTGACATTTGATTATTGGGAAAGTCTAACTGGGTAGAAGCCCATTTCCAGCACAGGCCCAAGGAGAGAAGCTCCAAATTATTACAAAACATTTTAAGAACAATAATTTTACAACCTTCAAAAATAATACAAAAACATTTGCAGTTTAAATAATTATAACAAATTAGACATTAAAACATTGGTTAAGAATCAATACAAGTAATATGACAATCATTTAATATTTAGAGAAATTTTAGACAGTTTGTAGAGAAATTAAAGGTAAGTTAGTCTAATGCAATAGGAATTGCAATATGAAGTTATGGTATATTTAGAGAGAATGTCAGGGAAGAGAATTAGATAGCAGTAAGAAAGTAAGTGAAGAAGGGAAAGTAAGGAGGTATAAGGAATGTAAAGGTACTTGTTCACATATATAAGAAAAGAGTCACATTTTAGATAGGAAGTCTTCCAGAATGGTTTTGAAAGATGAGAAGGAGGGTATAGACCTGATGGATACATATAAGGAGTTCCAGACCTTAACAACCTTATATGAGAAGAAATACACGAAATAAACTGATACCCACAGCACCAATGGATGCATAATACAATGAAAGTCAACGTCCACGATAAAACTCTTCTTTAATAGACCAAGCGATAGAGGTGAAACAGTGGTTAACAATGATTCTGATGAAGTCCACTTTTATGTGGATGAAAGCGCTCAATCATTGTTAACCATTGTTTCACCTGTATCGCTTGGTCTATTAAAGAAGAGTTTTATCGTGGACGCTGACTTTCATTGTATTGTGCATCCATTGCTGCTGTGGGTATCAGTTTATTTCGTGTATTTCTGCAGTCGGTAGCTGACACAGTGAGTTTTACCTTATATGATGAGAAGAGACAATGCCCAGCAGATTTGATGAGTTTGTAGGCAGACAGGAGTTTTTGGTCACTGGATCACAATGACAGCATCCAGCCATGGAGGTGGCTTGTCCCCTTATAGTTCTTAAGTGATATAATTAATTTCTGTACCTTGGAAACTGGATGATACCTATTGCAGATGACTCTGTTGAACAAAATGGTTTTCACACTGTTTATAATATAAGTCAGGGGGTCCCCAATCAGATATCCTACTGCCCATCTTCAATATAGTGAGGAGTTTACAGAAAAATCTTGTTTAAACTGTGGTATCACAAATGCCCTATGAAAATATTTGAACTAATCTGTGTGGAGTCCAGCAAAGATATTCAGATCCTGAGAGAGAGGGCAGTTCCAGTATAAAAGGGTTTGGATTAAGAAAATGTTAGTGCTACAGTTTTATTTTATAGTTACATAAGAAATGATATAATAATGTTAAGGTGCTACTAATATGAATCAGTAAGAATAATGCTTAATAATACCTATTTTTAATTACTTGTATAAAATTGTTATGATATTTCTCTTATATGTTAAAACAATAAACCTGTTTTGAAAAAGTAAGAATAATGCAGTGTGTTAGTTACAAGATGTTCTCCAAATTTCGAGATAATTAGTTCACATTTTAGTTTCTTTTTGTAACAATTCTTACACTCTATAATCCAGAGAACCATTGCTTATAGCTGGGTAACAACTACAACAACTAGAATGAAAATGCAAAGCTTTTATTTACAATAATATTTACAAATCAAGTTGCCATATAAGGAATCCTATGTATCAGACCTTATCCCATTACTTAACAACCTTTATACTTTACTTTAGGAAATGGTCATCTGTTATTTAGTGTTATGTTATTAAAATGTGCTCAGGCTTAGTCAGTTAGGATGGTATCAAAAAAGGTAGCTCCAATAGTTTTGAAAGTATGTCTATTTTAAATACTCTAACAAATTGGTCATAGTATGATAAAGTTTGTACAGTGTATAATACCACTTTTAATGTAAATAGTTAATGTTGTTAATGAAGCTTCTCAACTGTCTTTATTATTACTGCATTGTTATACAAGCCGCTTCTCTTTTTGTTTTATTTTGTTTTTATGTTGCAATTTCTACAAATAATCCAATAAATATCAAATTGAAAAAATAAAGATATAGTAGCTGTAATTGGTGACTTGGCTAAATGTCAGATTAAAGCCATTCTAGTAATGAGGTAATGCTATATTTGTTGAATACAGTCATTTAGATTTAGTCAAAATATTAGCCTTGGTATGTTTGTTGTGATATAAGGATTTGTCCAGCTAATATTTAATTTTGCCAATTTCTCAGACATTTTTCTTTTTATGCATTTTGAAAAGAAAATGTAAGTGAAGAGAGAAAACCTACTTCCTGAGGTCTAGGCGACAAAAGGTGAAAACAGATTTTATCATGTTTGCTTCTTTCTAAGTATATCTTATTATACGAGAATTTGTTAAGGGTAGAGTGATTAGTAGTGACTTATGGAATTGTGCTTGTTACCACAAAAACTTCATGAGGACATAGGCAGATTTATTGTGATGAATGAATGGTGACTGAGTGCACATGAAAGTTTTAGAGGATACATATATTGTTTTATAGCCTAGTCAAAAATTAAATCCATCTAATGTTGTACAAGTCATAGGAGGTCTGCGAATGTATATGAATACAAATCATGTCCAGGTGTTTAGACTTAATGTAAAGTTAAAAAGCCTCTTCTGGGGGTAAATGAATGCTGTGGACATTGAAAGGAAAAGTTTGGTTAACTGTATGAAAACAAGATGGAGTCTATATATGCAATTATAGGCTATAGAACATTTTAGGGTGAATAACAACTTTAGCGTTTGTAGATTGTATTCCAATGTGAGTATATACACTTTTGAGGTATATAATTGCTCTGTTTTTTATAAAAGTTTTAACTAATTTCCATTTGGACTAAGTGGCATATTAAAGTGCTAAATCTTATGTATTTTGTCTCACTCCACTTTACATTTCATATTGTTCGATTTAAGAAACATCACTCATTCTTGTGTTTCAGTATGAATTGACTTGTAATAGATGAGTGCTGTAAAGTATCTTGTCATAACTTGTATCATCTGGTCCAACCCAAAACTGCTGTGTGAAACAAATGGACTCTTGCATTCTGCTTCACACTGTGGAATCACTGTAAAAAAGTATGCATGCAAGTATTATTATCATAAAATACTACAAATAAGTGATGGGTGGGACATGGCTTTTAACTGTTCTTTCAAAGCTTAACTTAATTGACACTGACAGTAAACAAACACTGTGAATATTACACTGCTAAAGCCAAACGGTATTTGTATAGGTCATTCTGAAGTTTATGTTTTAGTACAACATAAGTATATAGCATGTTGAAAAATGTGGAGGTTTTATGTCATTACCCTACAAGACACATTGATACCTTAATTATTAAACATAGAAAATGTGTCTTTGAATCACTGTCTTGAAAACTGCTAATCATATCACATTGATAATAGTAGTGAGTTTAGCAGAGTGAAACAATGAACCATACAATCTGCAAAACTTTACTGAAGAAGTCTCAGATACATTTTGGTATAAGGCTGATTATTGCTGGCAGCTAGTTAATTGTTGTTTCTTTTTTTATTAATTTTTTTTTTTTCAAAAACAAACATATTTACAAGAAAGCAATACATTTTCATCAATAAATAAATTCAACTAAATAAATACATTTATAAATAAATTAAATCAATTCATTGTTGTTTTTTACAGTGTAGCAAGTACAGCTTTCAGTTTAACACATACAAAATCCACTGATACAGAGACTTAAAATATTTCATTTCTGAAGGGCTTGAATTAGTGCAAATGATGCTATTTTGCCTTGATTTTAGAGATCAGTCTTGCACCATTTTTGAGATGTTCTCCTGTGAAGTTTTGAAGCCCCTTCTATATAAATCTGAATAAGACTTTGAAAAACTGGGTATGTGTTAAGTCCACCCCCATGCTGGTTTGGCTTAGACAAAGAGGTATTTAGTACAAGGCACACACCTATGGAACATCTGTCCGTGGCTGGTCATTTGGCCTCTTCAGGTGGTGTGACTAATAACTGATTCATATATATATATATATATATATATATATACACACACACACACACACACACACACACACACACACACACACACACACAAACGCACACACACACACACACACACACACACACACACACACACACACACACACACACACACACACACACAAACAAATACAGGAAAACACTGACAGAAAGAAAAAATAACACATTCTTTACAGGCTGCTTTTCACCCACTTTTGTTTCTATCCAGCATGTCCAGGCTGTCTAGTGACCAGACCTAAGATCTATAAATGTCATGCATTAATGTAAGCCACTCTGTTGGTGACTGAGTGGCATGCCAATTCCCTCACCATGAATGAACCATTAGGGACAGTTCCAATTACCGAATCAGCAGAAATACATCCATGCTCAAACTCTAAATGCCATTCCCATGAAGTCTCCTAGACATATTTGTGAGGAAGCAGAAATGTTATTTGGCATTGGCTTCCTTGCACTTTGTAGCCAGCCTTTCATTGTAGCTGAAGCACATGTGGGTGCAATCATTGAGTGTGTGATATGGACAGTGATACTGCAGCATGTTATTCACAGCAGATCATTTTTAAAAGGCTTAGTGATTTCATTAGTGAGGAAATCAGCCAGATACTGAATAAAGTGTGTTGTTTTATGGTAGATCAAGAAAGTGCTGACTTCCGATAAGCAGTTGTCATGGATACATGGATTGAAAAGCATGTTGATAATAGCTTTTGGGTTTATTTGTGTGCAGTTCATTATATTCATTTTTTACTTACATTTATAAGTGGCATATTACTGTCATTGGCATGAAACATTAAAATAGAACTCTGTCAATGAATTATAACACTTTAAAATAACACATTCTTAAGGCATATTTTAAATTTTGTTAGAGTTTGATCATTGATCGCTACCCATTTAGCTCTTATTTCATTCTGCGTGCATTTCTCAGTTTTCCATATTCTCTTATATTTGTTCAAATGCCTCAGTGTAAGCCTCTTTATTCATACATCCTTGTATCTAGTTGTGTTTCTATAGTGTTTTAAAGCCAGGATGTATACAATCCCTTCTGTAGTGCCTTTTGTTCTCATTCATTATACAGTGAATTTGCATTTCACTCCTCAGTCCCTTTTTGCAGACATTTTTTGCACCCTTTAGATAATATTTGTAGATGTCTTTAATCCCACAAGTTTTTCAATATACTATTGAGATACTACCTCCAGCAGTGAAGGTAATATCTGATCTGGGATTTTATCGATGATTTATGTAATGTATATCTGAGCTGGGATTTTATCCATGATTTATGAAATGTATATCTGAGCTGGGGTTTTATCCATGATTTATGTAATGTATATCTGAGCTGGGATTTTATAGATGATTTATGGACTGTACATCTGAGCTGGGATTTTATCCTTGATTTATGTAAAGTATATCTGAGCTGGGATTTTATCCATGATTTATGTAATGTATATCTGAGCTGGGATTTTGTCCATGATTTATGTAATGTATATCTGAGCTGGGATTTTATCCATGATTTATGTAATGTATATCTGAGCTGGGATTTTATAGATGATTTATGGACTGTACATCTGAGCTGGGATTTTATCCTTGATTTATGTAAAGTATATCTGAGCTGGGATTTTATCCATGATTTATGTAATGTATATCTGAGCTGGGATTTTATCGATGGTTTATGTAATATATATCTGAGTTGGGATTTTATCGATGATTTATGTAGTGTATATTTGAGCAGGGATTTTATTGATGATTTATGTAATATATATCTGAACTGGGATTTTATCGATGATTTATGTAATATATATCTGAGCTGGGATTTTATCCATGATTTATGTAATGTATATCTGAGCTGGGATTTTGTCCATGATTTATCTGAGCTGGGATTTTATCCATGACTTACGTAATCTGAGCTGGGATTTTATCAATGATTTATGTAATGTATATCTGAACTGGGATTTTATCCATGATTTATGTAATGTATATCTGAGCTGGGATTTTATCCATAATTTATGTAATGTATATCTGAGCTGGGATTTTATTGATTTATGTAATGTATATCTGAGCTGGGATTTTATCCATTATTTATGTAATGTATATCTGAGCTGGGATTTTATCGATGATTTATGTAATATATATCTGAGCTGGGATTTTATCGATGATTTATGGAATGTACATCTGAGCTGGGATTTTATCCATGATTTATGTAATATATATCTGAGCTGGGATTTTATCCGTGATTTATGTAATGTATATCTGAGCTGGGATTTTATTGTTGATTTATGTAATGTATATCTGAGCTGGGATTTTATCCATGATATATGTAATGTATATCTGAGCTGGGATTTTATCCGTGATTTATGGAATGCACATCTGAGCTGGAATTTTATCCGTGATTTATGTAATGTATATCTGAGCTGGGATTTTATCCATGATTTATGTAATGTATATCTGAGCTGGGATTTTATCCATGATTTATGTAATATATATCTGAACTGGGATTTTATAGATGATTTATGAAATGTACATCTGAGCTGGGATTTTATCCATGATTAATGTAATGTATATCTGAGTTGGGATTTTATCAGTGATTTATGAAATGTACATCTGAGCTCGGATTTTATCCATGATTTATGTAATGTATATCTGAGCTGGGATTTTATCGCTGATTTATGTAATGTATATCTGAGCTGGGATTTTATCCATGATTTATGTAATGTATATCTGAGCTGGGATTTTATCCATGATTTATGTAATGTTGCAAACCTGTGATTATTCATTTTACTTGTGATTTTGTATGTATACAGTATAGCATTTCAGATTACTTCTATGGTTAGTGGTTTAGTTCTCCATCCCAGTTTACCATATATCCTTGGATTTTATTAAATCACTTGTTTGCACTAAATCATTGTTTCTTTATCCCCTCCCGCAATTTAATTTACTCCTCATTTTGTAGACTTTTCCTGAAGATTCTACTGTTTTAGATGATTTTCATTCCACTGGTGATTAAGCAGCATGCCTTGCATTCATGATATCCTAGTCAACATTGATTATAAGGCCTAAGTATTGTAAGCATTCTAGTATTCAAGGCTTTGGTAAACAGATTCATGAAAAAAAAAACAAAAAAACGTAGCTTACCAAGCAAAGTAATGGAGTTCAAAGAACTAATATAATTAAATGGAAACTTTGCCCACATGCAAGGAAGACCATCTAAATTACATGTGAGGTAAAAGAGAAAACTCTGTTTTATCCCTTCAATTAAATTATGATGGCATTACAATTCTAAGCTCTAAAGAAATATGAGTTAATTTTATGGAATGATAGAAATCGTATTAGTCCTTAATCCAACTGCATTCATTAGACAGATCTGTTGGATGCCCTTTGTTCATATTCTGCTTCCTTAGTTAGAAGATGATTATTTAAATTTAAGACTTACTATCATGTTTTTTATACCCAGCTAAAACTGCTTTGAGTTGCATTGACTGATATTTCTTAAATTACATTTTTATGACTGGGTTGTTGATACCTCAAGACAATTTGCTTCTGTTTATAGGTCACAGAAACATTTAGGACTATGATACTAATAAAATATAGCTGTAGCTTCCTGCAACTAGTTTAACAGAAATATACAATTTTCACCTTCTCTTATAGTAATAATCTTTAATAAACTAAAAATAGTGGTACACATGATTAAAATGTAATTTTTGTGGTAGTGTGAAAAATGATAAATGTCATATTACTGAGTTTCTTTGAAGACAAACATATTGGTGGTTTTGTGTGAAAGTATTTGAAAGTGTCAAGGTCTAAGGCTGCTTTGTTAAATTATAATGAATATTTATAGGTTTTATCTGTTTACATCAAATGTATAATATGTTATGCTTCTGACTCTGAATCAAGACAAGCTGCTATTCATACATTAATTTATTAGCCTTCAGAAGCTGCAAAAGTTTAAACTGCCAAAGCTGAGAAGTTCACACTTATTAAGTTCTGACTAAACCTTTGATATTTTCAATATTTTTTTATATCAAATGTTTACTTATGCCATATTTCATCAATAAATGTGAGGACATGTTTAAATGCTGTCTAAAATTGGAGCTCCTACATTTACTAAACTAACTGTGTAATGACCCCCCCCCCAAAAAAAAAAAATCTGGAAGAGCTTTTGTAATGTGAATTCATATATCTCTGGTGTTTAGCATTAGGGGTATTTGATGATTATATACGGGTTAAAAGCATAGTGGTACATCGAGTCTCATACAAGCAATTTGGACCATGGAGTTACACTACCTATCGTCTATGTTAAAGGTATTATACATGAAGTTCTTGTTTAGTAATTGAGAAAATAGAGTATTATAAAGTGGAGAAGTGGACATGACACCACTAGAGAAACACTTCTTATACAGTCAGGTACTGGAATGAGGAAGGATGAGTAAAACAACTATTAGCAATTGGAACTGAAAGAGTAACCGTGGCTAAACTGACTGACTACACTGGTCACAGAAAACAAAGATTTAGTATTGATGTCAGACAAAGTTGGTTACACTATAGAACAAAAAAAAACTTATTTGCAAAGAGAAGTAGAATAAACTAAAGACAATAACTAGAATCAGAGATATAGCATAGGTATGACTCAAGGGGTACCAGCCCCAGGTGTCTTTGTGGAGGGAATAAGACCAGCAGCATTATCTGTTTACATTTTGTTTTTTTCAGTTGCTTTTCAATTATACATGTATTTATTACTTTAGTTCTACTCTGGGGTGCCTTCTGTGCAGAGTCTGCACATTCTCCCCATGACTACTTGGGTTTCACTAGATAGTCTGGTTTCTTTGCACACCTCAAAGGTGCTGCGGATGAATTAGCAGTCCTCCAGAGCTCTCATAGGTGTGCATGCTGTGTTTGTGTGTGTGTGCGTGTGTGTGTGTGTGTGTGTGTGTGTGTGTGTGTGTGTGTGTGTGTGTGTGCGCGTGTGTGCGCTTGCATGTGTGTGTGTGTGTGTGTGTGTGTGTGTGTGTGTGTGTGTGTGTGTGTGTGTGTGTGTGTGTTATGTAATGAACTGGCACCTAAACTGTGATTACTTCAATACCTTACACACACTGAGTTCCAGGAGATATTCCAGTTCACCTGTGGCTCAGAAGTACATTAAATGGATTATCAGAGAATAAAAGAATAAGTATTCAGTATTAGAGGGAGGCAGTAAGTTGTTAGTGACCTGTCCAGTGAACTATAATCCTTTAATTATACTCCTAAATGTACAAGTCCTGACAGGTGCTCAGTGTTTCTAGTCCTTAGTTTATCCGGCAATCAATGAATTTTCAATCAGTATATAATTTCCATCATGGTTTTGTTTTTCAGGATACAATAGTTGTACTGTATTAAGAGCGGAGGAGGCCAGTAGCAATGATAGTTTCAGTGTTACATTTAGTTTTAGTTAAACCTTTGATTTCCTGAGAGATTTTTATTTAGTTTTGACTGTCACGTGTTTGTACAATGAGGCTTCTGTAGTAACAACCTCAGTAGCTCTTGATGGGATAACTCTTCATTGCTGACAGTAACATAAGATGCTCTGTAAATATACTTCAGTTTGATGAACTCACAGATTGACTCATGTTAATGTACTCTAACTCAAATCTGAGTGCAAGTGTTCGTATCCAGCTTATTTTTATCAAACTATTTTTGTTTACACAGCAAATATATTTGGACTGGTAAACTGAAAGACCAAGCACCCAGTGCAGTTGAACAGTTCTAAGTGGAACGTTATTAATAACCTCATTCATCCCCCAACCTAAAGAAAATTAAAAGCTGAGTCATGCAAGTAAACTTGGTGCCAACAAAGAAAGTAAACAACCAGCTGCTGAGCCTGGTTAATATAAAGATTACCAGGTAGCCCATCTCATATTATCTGGTTCCTACTTCAAGCGCCAATTATTTCCATTAATTTATCACGATGGACATACAGCTAAAAGCTCCCAGGAAGGGTTCATCTATCATTAAGCTTTTATTAAGTAGGACAATAGAAAGGTTATATCTTTTTTATTAGATGGGATTGCTCACATATGCCACTTGCTGTATAATCTTTAGATGTAATAATTTGAAATAACTGTTCCACAGAGTGTCTGTTTTACTATGAGCATTTTTAATTTTTCTCTAAATAAAGATTAATATGCAGGATAAGAAAGACCAATGTTAATATTATAGAAGAGGAGCCAATAAACTGCATGTATAATGTCTACAGATGAATTTACTGAATAGTGAATAGTGAAGGTGTGCTTCTTTTGTTTGCATTAACGGTAACCTAAAAGATCATAATAGATGCAGATTGTGAGAAAAATCTCATGCTAAAATGAAAAAAAAGACAAAGAATACAAATCCTAAATAAGGGATATTATTTACCGAATATGTTCATTCCTGATGGTTGTAAAGGATGGGTTAGGTCCTATGATATTTCACATGAGACTACAGAATCAAGGATTTCCATCTGTCTCTTAATATATCACTGCATTATTTACAGCAATAAACTGATGTGTTTGAATTTACCCTTAAATATTACAAATACAGACCTCTTTTGTCCAGTGCTGACTAGTTCACAATTAATTTTATAGCAACAGCTATAAAGGATTCCTCCCTTATCATATCACACTTTTTTTCTTTTCTTATATTAAGAGCTATAGTTTATGAACAACAGATTCCAAAAACATCTAGAATACTGAAACAATAGTTTTACTGGATAGACAATTTTTATGGCGAGCGCAAACTGTTTTGATGTACAAGGTTAGCTGAATTTCAAATACATGTTTCATGTTAGGATTCATAGATATGGTAGGCAACTCACAATGCTGGTGTATGGTGCAAGGAATGGAAACTGTATCTATATGTCATAAATATAACACTGGATCAGTGCCATGAAAGAAACATGTTTCTGTGTGCCTCATATAGGAGCACTGTATAGAACATATGCATCCAAAGACAGCACTGTATCAGTGCTGTGAAAGGAATATGTTTTCCTGGGCCTCAGAAGGGTGTGATGTGCAGAATATGGGCTTCTGTGTCAGGTGGCATGAATACTTTCTGGAGCACAATTTAGTAACAGCCTAAGCAGATCCTAACAAAGAGGCTAGGACGCAAGCTGCAAAAGTGGCACCTTTCAATCCAAGTAAGAAATGGAAGTAAACCTGAACAACTCACATCCTATGAGGTAAATTAGTGTACACTGCATAAAACAAGTTTTGACAATATATATAGATTCACATTGCTGCCTGGAGGATAAATAATTATTTCACCTGTGATTGGTTTGTTTAAGATGAAATGCAACTGTAGAATTGGGAAAGATGCTAACAGACCTCAGGACAGTGCATGTTACATCGAGGTGCACCAGCCTCAGAGAAAGTAGGTCCTGAACTCTTGCAACATTCACCCATATAACATATAACATAGCAGTGATAGTGATGTCAGCCACCTCTCCAGAAGGTGTATTAAAATGCAAAAAAAGCCCAATATGCTGGAATATGTACTGATATCAGTACTGTCATTGCTGTACATAAATCATGATATGCCATTCTGTATAGTGGCTGAAGTATGTGCTGCACAGAGTACACTGAGCTGCATGTGGCACTCCGTATACCAGCTGGGAGTACTGAAACGCAATACTGTAGATACATTTTTTTTTATATTACCCACACTGACAGCTCCCCATAGGATACATATGGCATAAATTGCAGAATTATAGTCTATGGGCTGCAAGTGCATGTGGAGTGATTTTAAGCTATCTGTCCTGACAGATGTCTAGCATACTACTAGGACTGTGCCATGCATCAATGGTTGCTTTTCCATTGAGACTTGTGTATTATGCACAATAACGATATGGCAGTATCTGATCATATACACATCTGCTTTGCATGGGGACTCCCAAGCCATGCACAAACACAAAGACAGGCACACAGCACACACACAAACACACACAGACAGACACACGCACACACACACACACACACACACACACACACACACACACACACACACACACACACACACACACACACACACACACATGTACATACAGCCACATGCACACAAGCCCACACAAACTCAAATGCTTGCACACCCAAATACACACACACACACACACACACACACACACACACACACACACACACACACACACACACACATATGCATGTGCACGGGTCTACCTCGACACAATGAAATTACATTTCACTGAAACATGATTAGGTGAGTACTATTTTGCAAAAGTGCATTTTTGCCGAAATGTACTTTCGCAAAAAGGCACCTAAGCAAACAGCAACAGAGGCTGTTGATTACATTGCTGCACAGTGGGGATAAGGGAATGTTCCCTTTTCCTCACTGTAGTGCGATCTCAAGTGAGAATATTAAAGTAGCAAGGGTGTGGCGGGCACAGCTCCCACATGGGGAGTGCAGGGGGGCTTGCCCCCTTGCATTAAAATGGTTAGTGTTGTGTTTTTTTTATTTTGTTTGTTTTTTTTTTTTGTTTGTTTTCATTCAATTTGTTTTTTGTGAAAGTGCATTTTGGCAAAAGTGCACTTTCGCAAAAAACAGCTCGCCTTATTACGTTTCGTTGAAACATAATTTCGATGGGTCAAAGTACACCCATGTGCACGCACACACACACACACACACACACACACACACACACACACACACACACACACACACACACACACACACCATGCTCACAGATGCATGCACATGTGGGTGGGTGTGCTCACATATAGACACACATGCACCAATATTTGTTTGCTACAGAGGTCACGTATTCACTGGCTCAATCTGTATACTGTTTCCTGACATTTACCTGGTATTTTGATTTCATGCATACAGGCATGACTGCTGCTATAAGTCACATACTCTCTGGTGTGACCCACAGTGCCATTGTACCCAGGATTTGTTACTGACATGCTAAATTATCTGGATCCAAACACAGCTAATCCCTTGCAGGATACACAGGCTGTGGTGCTATGTACCTATGTCATCCCAAGTCCTCCTTCTTCAGTGCTGATTACACCATACAGCTTCCCATGCAGTGCTCCATACACTGTGATCTAAGTGCCTTGTTTGTGCAGTACCATATGTGGCATAACTTATTATGGGCTACTTATATACAGCATATGGCGCAAGCTGCAGATGCAGCACATTTCCCACAGCAATGCATGCCTTGACTAATACGAAGGCTGTAGTTCTGTCCATGAATCTCTTGTTGTTCAGGCCTAAGGCTGAGATATGCTTTGTTCTGCATCTGGTACATGGAGCAGCTATCATCTATGAATCTGGTCATCCAAGTGAATCAGTAAAGAAGTAACCTCATCAGCATGTCTTCAGAATGTAGATAAAAGTTATGCACAGCAATTTTTCGACTGGTTCATTATTTATGTAAATTCTGTGGCTCCTTTATTGTGTTACACACTGTTTAAAAACAAGCTGTATCACTTTAGAAAAAAAAAAGATGAGCTCTGCTAAATCAATATGTATGTTAAGGTCTGGAGACTGGAGATAAACTACACACTAAAATAACTTCATGTTTTATTGTCTAAATTATACTATGACTACCTGAATTGGTTCAAAGGTTGTGTGGCTCTTAGCATTGAATTGGCAATATTTTTGTAATATGTTGTGTTTCACATTTGTAGAATTTATACTGATTTAGCAGAATGTGTTGGTCACCCAGCAATAAAGCATATTAATCTTCATTCCTGTTTCAATTGCTGTCTGTGACTCTTTTTTTCTATGTAAATGTACAAAATATTTGCTGAACTGAAAACTGTGATTGAAATGTATGTGTATAATTTTGGTTCATTCCTGAAACTACATCTTCCTGTTTTGATAAATGTTGGCTCAGTCCTGAAACTGAATCTTCCTATTTCTTTGTATCTCTAAATGTTGGCTCAGTCCTGAAACTGAATCTTTCTGTTACAATAAACCCTAAAAACTCACATGCCTTAAGGTATTACATTAACAGATGAATTAGTTTCTACTGCATACATATAATTTTGACAAATTGTACACACACACACATGTATGTGAATGTATATCTATATCTATCTATCTATCTATCTATCTATCTATCTATCTATCTATCGATCTATCTATCTATCTATCCTGTGATTTTAGACAACAGTCCCAAATCTTGATATCTGTTATGTTGACTCATTTTGGTTAACAACGCAGGGGATTGATTGGTGTGCAAGATCAACAGTCTCAGGGGATGGGGAATGTGCCATCCCAGAGTTATTATATACACTTACCAAGGGGTATGGCAGGCCAGGCAGACCATCTCTTACATGGGGGCTTTGGGGGAGGGGCAATGCTGTTTTTGTCTTTTTATTTAATTTATTTTACATGAAAGAAGATTTTCATTTTACATGTGCAGTGCATGGACGACATGACATCGACATTTGGGTGTGTCAGTTATAGTCATTGCACCCATGTACATATATATATATATATATATATATATATATATATATATATATATATATATATATTGGCCTCCAGTTATGTTTAATATAAGGCAATAAGGAGAAATCTCTTTCTCATCCTGCAGTAGAATTATAATAGAAGTATTTGAAGTATTTAAGTGCAGGAATGTCTGCTGTATATGTGTATATTTGTGACGGAGATAGTTGCAGTGCAGAATTTAAGAAAATTATATAATGTATAACTTTTAGTGATTGCTTCAGAATTTGCTTTATCTTTTTTGACTTTTTGCATTGTTTGGTAAACATCTTCCAAATGTCTGTCATTGGCATAAAAGTTTGAAAGTGGAAGCCATTTTGTTTTCATCTTTTTACACCTCACAGTATCTTATCCCATAGGGCTTCCACCCATACCTCTCAACTTCTTAGAGCAAGAAATCTGGTCAAAGCCCTATATAAAGGTGGGGGCAAAGGGCCAAAAATAGGGACACTTTTTAAATATTACTCTTGCAAACTTAGAAAGTTGATAGAAAAACAGGTTTTGCATTAGCATGATTTTCTGAAGGGTATGATGCTGAAACTAAAATGTCTGTTATTATTTTTCTGACTAGAACTGACAATGTTTTGCCAGAAAAAAAAACACAATTTTATGAAAAACAGACCAAAAATATGAGGAAAAAATATGGACATTCTCCGAAAATCTGTACAGCTGACAGGTATGCACTGCATTCTGCAAATCAGACCATTTGAAAGCAGGATGTTTACAGAAAGCATTCAGGCCATAAAGAAAATCTTCTGCAGTGGCGCACATTGTTATTTCCTTAAGTCAGACATAATTATTAACTCAGGTTAATGTGCACAACGATGCATAACATCTTTTTTTCAGTTCTGTGCCTAGTTCTTATTTGCTGCGTAACATGACCAAAGCTCTGTGAAAATAGCAATAACTAATTTGTTCTTGCAGTCTGAGATTTGCAGATCATTCCTTGTAGTATTTATTAATGTTAGTGAACGATTTTAATGCATCTGCTCTATCACTTTTATTTCTGGGTAAATTTCTTTCTTTAGCAGTATTTTCTTCTGTTGTTCCATCTGAGAAATGTAGAATTTTTGAAATTGTATTACTGAAACAAGCTAATCATTACTATGTCTTCTGTATAGGAACATGACAAAATGGACATACTTTAAGAGATTCTGGTGGGAAATACTGTCAGAAATGGCAGATATGTGTTAAGTAAAGAGCTTCATAATAAATATAGGAGCTCTAAAAAATGACAGAATTTCAAAACAAATATTTGCCCACATTTTTAGAATGTTAACAAGATTCTTACCATTTTAATTTGTCGAGATCTCATACTGGTGAAATCATTGGAATGTACCCTATTTAGTGATTAAACCCATACATTTAAACCATTGCCATAGTTAAAATAAAGATATATCAGTACCACTTCTCGGTCAGTTTGTACTGATCATGCATGTGGCTGGTTTAAGATTCACAATGAAGTAAGGTTTAAGTACTGTGAACAAAGACAAAAAATGTGACTCATTTCACAAAGGCTATTATAAAAAAGTAGTAAAAATCAGCAATGCTGCTGAAATGGCAGGTTTGCATCTAGGCCACTATAGGTGCTAATTTCTACAACAATGATGTGTTGTGCAAAGAGAATGCTGTGTGTGCTGCCCCTCTGGGTTTATTATGATTTGATGTCTCTGTGCATCAGCAGGTTGTGCATCAGTAAAAATGTGATATACTTGCTGTGCATCAGTAAAAATGCGATATACTTGGAGACATTTTGAGCTTTAGATGAAATGTATTTGCAGCTCAATAGCGCAACTAGTAAAGACTTGTGTGTGTTAATAACAGATTCCATCCAAGTGGTAGCTATTAGTTCTTCATGGAATTATCAAAGACAGGGAGTTGTGACAGCTTTGGTTCACTGTGAAAGAGACATTATATAAAGATATTACATGTAATTATGTTTTTATGATAGCATCAGGAAAAGCAGTCTGGTGAACCAAGAACCTTCCAAAAGTTACAATTTAAATAAAATTAAATAACCACTTGTGCAATTTATTGAGCGTTTTCGTCTCCACAATGGAGACTTCTTCAGAATGATTAAAATCATCCCCCCAACAAGCTTTAAATACACCAGCCATTAAAGTAATCAATTAGTTAACCGCGCTGTTAAAACCAGGGAATTCACTTGCATTGGTCCTAATCTGCCATCTAAGCTAAGATAGCTCTAAGAAGTCATTAGGTGGCCCAATCCTTTCCCCCATTTTTATCTGATCTATAATGATGAATTTAAAACTATGGCCTTCATTAGCTGTAATATGCAATGCCAAAGTATTTTTGCTATCTCCTCTTTTTATATCATAATAGTGTTGGTACACCCTGCTTCTAAGAGCATTTTTAGTTTTTCTGATGTAAAAACATGGACATTGAGAACATAAAGCAAGGTATACAACTGCTTTGCTGCCACAACAAAACTTGCCATTTAATGTATATTTTCCATAACTGGGAATGTTAATTTCCTTGCCTTCAGTTTTATACTGGCACTGCATACAATAACACCATCTAGTCATACTTCCCTTCCTATTGAAGTTGTGTTTGCGTCTTTCCAACATATTCTTAATACAACAATCCTTTTTATAAACAATATTAGGGTAGGTTCCTACCAATTCAAGTTGTTCAGCATTTGTGTGAAAGATGTTCCAATTGTGCTTAATAATATGATTGATTTTATAAAAGTGATGGTTAAAACTAAAAATGCCTGATTTACTAAAATGTCCATTACCATCCTGTTTCTCCTGGTTTTGTGGACTTCTGTCTATACCAAGTATGTGGAAAAAGTGTCCACTAATCCTCTTTTGTATAACTTCATTAAGAATTTTATCTACATACATCACCGGGTATCCTCATTGTGTTAACATTTCCTTTAATACACCCATTTGCTCTAAAAAATCATGATGTTCAGACACCATTCTAGCTAGTTGTACCCCCTGGCTCTTAACTAATGATTTATTTTGGTGGAGGGGGTGACTGCTATCAAAATGTAAAAGGCTTTTTGAATACGTGGGCTTACGGAATATATTAGAGATAAATTGCTTTAAAGCCCCATCCTTCTTGATAGTGATATCTAAATAATTAATTTATTCATTATTTATAGTATATGTGAACACCAGGAAATCTGTGCTACCTTTTATAAATTCCAAAAAATTCTTTAGTTTATTCCCATCAATATTGCTGTTACTATTGGAATTATTAATGTCATAGTCTTCCCTATTAGTTCTTCGTTGTCCCAAAGGGAATAGTGGGTAGGCCCTATGTTGTTGGGGTCTATATTACCAGATCGAAACCCATTTCAGCAAACACCACAAGACCGACATGTATAGCACGAACTAAGGTAATGGTGAACATTCAAAATTGCAAAACACGAAATGTCGAAATGTCATGGTTGGCCCATCTGCAGTATAGCTTCGTAAGATAAGTGTGCGATAGTTATGGACCTTAGGGTTAGGGTGCGAGTTAAGGCAAGTTCATAGATAGTAATGCATGTAAGGTTTAGTGTAGGGTTAGAAGTAGGGTTTGGTTAGTGTATGTATGTGTTTTATTTATTATGTTTGGGTATGTAGTATGTAGCGCGTGGTGGTGTTGGCCGACTATGACGGTTCGAGATTTGAAAATTTGTGGTTTAGGGGATTTGGCGTATTTGCGGTTCGTGCAATACGTGTCGGTCTTGTGGTGTTCGCTGAAACAGGTTTTTGATCTGGTAATATAGACCCTGTTGTTGGTATTCTTTTTCATCCCTTATACGTTTATTAACTTTCCTCTGTTTCAGCTCAGCAATGGTGTCATCAATTTTAACACACATTTTAAAATACTCAGCTTTTTTACTGTCAAATAATAAATCAGTCTGTATATTTTGATCAAGAGAGTTAATTTTAATGAATAATTCAGTAATTTTTCGGTGATTGTCTCTAATGAGACATCCCAAAAGTTCATAGCCATGTCTATTAAACAGCTCTAATAGTTCGAGATGTAATAGGGAGTCTCTTACCAAGCCTGAAGGGTACTTCCATGGCCTGAACCCCTTAGGTACACGCTCGGTACCCACACACTCCCTTACATAATTGTTTTCCAGCTGCAATTTATGGTAATCCAATGTATATTTCTCCACTTTAACAAGTTGTTCATTAAGAGACCCATAGTTTGTAGTCGGGGAATGCCGCAAATCCGGCCAACATTCCTTTTCGCCTTCCAGCCATTGTGTAAAAGAATTACATCCATTATAGCAGGACCCACCTCAAACAGATCCTGTATTTGGCATGGTATGTAGGTCGCCCTTCCTGGTTGACTAGGGATCACTTCCCGCTGTCTCTGTGCAGGAGTAATACTGCTTCTGTTGAAACTATCATTTAAAATGGCAGCTTCTGCCCCATTCGGGCCCGGATTATTATTGTTCGCTGAAAAGGGCATAATACAGGATGCTTGAGCCTTCCTTTCATAATGACTGGCCAGATTTGCCACTGTCCTGTTGAGAACTTGTAGTGCCTGAGCTAGCGAAGTGATCATAGCTGGTTCAATGTCCTCAGCTCCTTGTACTTATTTGACTGCCTGCACTTTTAAAAAGTATTTTTTGTTTAAATAACTTGTTTAACCACTGTAGGCTACACACTAAAGTGTGATAGCCTTTTCTGATCGTTTGTAGTCATTTAAAGCTGTTTTAAGTGTATTTTTTACTGTTTTTGCCTTATCTTTTCAAAAAAAAAAACATTCCTCTGCCTTTCTAAGCTAGTATAGTCCTCTTTTCAGGCTAGTGCTGAATTCAAGGCTGTGTTACAAGTTTCTGAGTTGCTCATACTTTATGTGGATAGAAGGAAGTTTCTCTGTTCACCTGTGAGAGAGGGGAGCTTTGTCACTGTCCTTGGAAGAGTGGTTCCAGCCCAGAAGTTAGTAGTTTATTGGTCATTTTGGGCTAATTTCTATCTCTTTCATTTCCCTGCTATAAAAACTATGTTTGCACAGTTTTGTGAGCCGGGCAGTGCCAGTTAGCTAGGGTTAAATTATTCTCGGCTCCACTATGTTTCCTCTTCAGTTTTTCCCTTGAAACTAGTTTAACTCTCAACCTAAGCACTCAAAAAGCATCCTACAGTCCAGCACTTGCTCAGACCTAATAGCAAGCACTAATATACCATGACACTTGATTGCCCAGCGGGGCAAGGCTCTTTATTCACTCCTCACCAACCAAGTGATTAAGCAGTTCACCCAATTTTCAGGCATGACCAAAGGGCAATTTCAGGTGTACTCTCCAGTCCAGCTGGTGAATCTGGGAATCCTGAGGCAATGTTACAACTGCCTCATGTACACAGACAACCCTCTCCTCCTACCACATAACACTAACATATGCAAGAGATGAAATTATACAGCCAAACTGGAGGCTAAGCTGTCTCCACCCAAGACTGGAACAGACAGTGAAGAGGAGAAGGTTAACACTTGCACCACACCTCCAGCCGCACACAGACCTACTAAACCAGCACTGGCAAAAAATACACATAAATACATAAAATCATACTCGGAGGCTCTAAATAAAAACCTGCAAAAGCATCAGAGACCTCCAAAGCAGACACCCAAACAACCTGCACCTCCCGTCACAAACCAGACAACACATAAAACACATAATCAGTGTGCTGCACGATCACAGCCTTTAAGGCGAAATAACATACCAACACACTAGTAATAAGTGACTCTATAGTCAGGCACACTGACATCCCACTCTGGACAAGCAGAAGGTTACTGTTAGCTGCCTGTCAGGAGCCAGAATCCACCACATAACACAAGCACTCAGGTCACTCCAGAACAAGTACAAATATGACTCTGTCATTGTTCATGTTGGTGTGAATGACCTGAGACGTACCTCCCTGGACTACATGAAAAGAGACATGGAAGAACTCTCTGATCATGTAGCCCATGACCCTGACCCTGAGTAGCATTCTGCCCTCACCAAGAATGATACCTCAGTATAAAGAAAAAATGATCAATTGCAACAATTGGCTAAACTTCTGGTGTCATTCAAAGGGGATCCAGTGTCTGTCAGCCTGAGATGACATACTCAACAAGCTGCATTCCTTCACAAGAGACGGCTTGCACCTGTCACCCCTAGGCTTTCAAATACTGGCCAAGGCTCTTGCTGCCCCCATAGTGCCTTTTTTAGGTAAGGCACAAAAGTCAAACCCAACTCTGTCAACAGCACAATTAACAAAAAACTGAGGGTTATGCTACTCAATGCCAGGAGTTTAAATCTCAAAATGCATGCGCTTGAAGCACTCCTCAGTATGGAGAACGTCTACATCTGTGCAGTAACTGAAACTTGGTTCATGGCTCCAGAGAGCACTACCGGGCTACAACTCGTACCACACGTTTCGGCCACAGAACACAGACTGAAACACAAAAGGAGGGGGTGTATCCATATTCATCAAGGATACCTACACCTCCAGGTTAGTGGTGCAGCATGATACCTCTGAGATCATCCATGTGCAACTAACATCGAGTAAATCTGAAATGCAGATTGTGGCCTGCTACAGATCACCCTCCATGACCCAGGACCACCACTCCACCTTTCTGGAGACACTGGAATACATGAAGGTCCTATCGAACACCCTGATATTGGGTGATTTCAATTACCCTACCATTATCTGGGAAAACTACTTGAGTACAAACTCCTAGGCCCAGCACTTCCTGGAATTCATCAACTCAAACTCCCTGGATCAGCTGGTAAATTCCCCTACCAGAGGTGAAAACATATTGAACCTGGTCATCACAAACATGGGTGACAGGTGTTCCACACTGGAGGTCAACCCATCACTGGTTAGATCAGACCATAAACTAATCACTCTGGATGTCCACACCCCACCACCACCCCCAACTAAGGAAACCACAGTAAAAAACTTTTCTAAAGCAAACTTCACCTTACTTAAGACAGAGGCAGTAAGTTTCACAGCCCCCACACTAAAGGATAATGCTGCCCAAGATGCAGAAACCTTTACAAATGCACTCTATGAGCACCTACAAGGATGCATGGATCATGCCGTCCCTAGCAAAATCAAGACTCACTCCTCTAAGAGAAGGAAACCAGTCTGGTGGACCCCTGCCATAAACATTCTATACAATAGAAGGAGGAAACTAGTTCAGAAAAAAAGTAAATCCCAAGAAGGAAAGACATCCCTGATAAGTATCAGTAAAAAACTAAGGTCCCTCATAAAATCATCCAAGGCTAACTTCGAAAGAAAAATAGCCAAGGATTCAAAAAATAAACATAAAGCCTTCTTTAGCTACGTTAAGAATCTAAGTGGCAACTCGCAGATATGCAATGAACTAGTGCAAAATAGCACAAAATATACTCAACCTAGTGATATTGCCAACATCCTGGCAGATAGATTCAGTGCAAACTTCAGCCCCCTCTCACCCCCAAAAGTGCCCACAACAATACTGGAAAAGTGTAGTGTCCCAGAAATCACAGATGCACAGGTGAAAATAGCCCTTTCAAAAGCCAAAAACACAGCATCAATGGGGCCAGATGGTGTCCCAGGCTGTGCCTTGCACAAACTACAGAATGAACTAACCCCCCACCTAAACACACTGTTCAACCTCAGCCTCTCCACAGGCTACATGCCCATAGAATGGCGCACAGCAATGGTTATTCCACTCCACAAAGGAGGGGCCATAACTGACCCTAGTAACTATCACCCCATAAGCCTGACTAGCCTGGTCTGCAAGGCTAAGGAGCACATCATCATGGAACTCATTAACAAAGACATTGGGAACCTCCAAACACTTGACCCGACCTAATTCGGCTTTGTTAAGGGCAGATCATGCCTACTAAACTTGGTTGACTTCTTAAGACAGTCAGCAAGGCCATAGATGAGGGAAAGGTTGTTCACACAGCCTAACTTGACCTCGCCAAGGCTTTCGACACCATTGCCCACTCAGGTATTACAGAAAAATTCACCAGCCTGAACATAAACCCCTATGTCATGAGATGGGTTGCCAACTGGCTTACAGACAGAACTCACACAGTAAGAATAGCAGGCTCCAGGTCTGACTCTAAACCAGTCACAAGTGGTGTCCTGCAAGGCTCAGTCCTGGGACCCCTACTGTTTGGCATATACGTCTCAGAAGTACAGGCAAACACAGGAGAACTATGGCTAACCAAGTTCACCGATGACTGCAAACTGGGAGCCATAATTGACTCTCCGGCTGACATGGACATCCTCCAAAAGGGCCTTACTGAGACAGACACCTGGTGTCAAAGTCATGGCCACAAGCTAAATATTCCAAAAAATGCATAATCTTCAAAAACAAAACACCTAAGAATTACCACATAGGTGACAGCCCCCTTAATACAGAAGAGGTAATAAGAGATCTGGGGACCCAAGTAGATAGTAATTTCTCCTTTGACAATCATATTGCCATAGTAGTTAGGAAATCCTTCTATGTGGCCCATCTAATTACTAAAGGGTTCGCATCTAGAAATAAAGAGGTTATAGTACCCCTCTACTCGTCACTCATCAGACCCATTATAGAGTACAATGCCCCATTTGGGATGTACCTCACAAGACACTTCCAACAGCTGGAGAGACCACAAAAGTACCTCACCAAGAAGATTACTGGCCTCAAACATATGTCCTATGCAGCCCAACTGAAAAAACTCTGTCTGTACTCAGTGGCATATCGCTTACTCAGAGGCGATCTCTGCCTGACTTACAAAGCCATGTCCAACTCAGAACTGATGGACATGCTCCACCTAAAGAAATCCAAGTCACTGTGAGCCACGGGCTCTAGTGAGCTAAACCTCGCCACAACAATAAATAGAACATGCTGGAGGGATAGATTCCTGTCACAGAGACTCCCCATGCTTTGGAACAAATTTCCAAACTACATTAGGCAGAGCCCCTCACTAACACTCTTCAAGAGAAACATTGACGAGTGGATGGGTAACAGAAAATACACCCCTGGGATCACTTCATTGGCTCTGCTTGACAGAGGATCAGTTAATTAATCAATGGGGTGGCGAAAACCGACACACTCTGGCTAGGCTTATAAATGCCCTCGGGCAGATAGCCTAGTACCTACCTATAAACCTATGACCTTCTATGCCAAAAATGTGTAAAACAAACCTCACAGACCAAGAACTACAAACAGAAGACAAAGAAGCAGATTACAGGAACCACTTGTGCAATTTATTGAGCGCTTTCATCTGCGCAATGGAGACTTCTTCAAAATGAGTAAAATCATCCCCCAACAAGCTTTAAATACACCAACCATTAAAGTAGTATGTTTTAATAACATGTATTGACTTTTTAATAGGACAACTGTCATATTAAACTGTTATTATTTAGGATATGTTTTTAAGTGTATGGTTCCTTTAAGGGGCTTAAGATGTGGTTAACTGATTGATTACTATAATGGTTGGGTTATGCAGACTCCAGGAACTCTGTGTTAGCTTTTATAAATTCAAAAAAATTCTTTAGTTCATTAATGTCCCTCTCCCAAAATGCCACCACAGTATTGTCAATGCTGTCCCCATTGCCATACCTTTCACTTGCTTGAATAGCTGTTGTTCAAATATGATATTGAAACAGCCTTTTACAGTTTGATAGCAGTCATCCCCTCCACCAAAAGAAATCATTAGTTAAGGGTCAGGGGGTACAACTAGCTAGAATGGTGTCTGAACATCATGATTTTTTTAGAGCAAATGGGTGTATTAAAGGAAATGTTAACACAAAGAGGATACCCGGTGATGTATGTAGATAAAATTCTTAATGAAGTTATACAAAAGAGGATTAGTGGACACTTCGTCCCCATACTTGGTATAGACAGTAGTCCACAAAACAAGGAGAAACAGGTTGGTAATGGACATTTTAGTAAATCAGGCATTTTTAGTTTTAATCATCACTTTTATAAAATCAATGATATTATTAAGTACAATTGGAACATCTTTCACACAAACGCTGAACAGCTTGAGTTAGTAGGAACCTACCCTAATATTGTTTATAAAAGGATTGTTGTATTAAGAATATGTTGGAAGGACGCAAACACAACTTCAATGGAGAGGGAGGTATGACAAGATGGGGTTATTGTATGCAGTGCCAGTATATAACTGAAGGCAAGGAAATTAACATTCCCAATTGTGGAAAATATACATTAAATGGTAAGTTTTGTTGTGGCAGCAAAGCAGTTGTATACCTTGCTTTATGTGCCCAGTGTCCGAGTTTTTACTTCGGAAAAACTAAAAATGCTCTTTGAAGCAGGGTGAACCAACACTATTGTGATATAAAAAGAGGAGATAGCAAAAATGCTTTGGCATTGCATATTACAGCTAACAAAGGCCATAGTTTTAGATTCATCATTATAGATCAGATAAAAATGAATGAAAGGGGTGGGCCACTTAATGACTTCTTAGAGCTATCTTAGCTTAGATGGCAGATTAGGACCAATGCTAGTGAATTCCCTGGTTTTAACAGCGCAGTGTCTGTCAGCTCTGTTCTTAGACTAAAGGCACAATTTTAATGTGAAATTAATACAGGCAATAGTTTGGTTTATTTAGTATGTTTTAATAACGTGTATTGACTTTTTAATAGGGCAACTGTCATATTAAGCTGTTATTATTTAGGATATATTTTTAAGTGTATGGTTCCTTTAAGGGGCTTATGATGTGGTTAATTGATTGATTAATGGTTGGTGTATTTAAAGCTTGTTGGAGGATGATTTTACTCATTTTGAAGAAGTCTCCATTGTGGAGATGAAAGCTCTCAATAAATTGCACAAGTGGTTCTTGTAATCGGCTTGTCTTCTGTTTGGAGTTCTTGGTCTGGGAGGTGTGTTTTACACATAAAATTAAATAAAATGACTTGCTTCTCCTAGTGGGCAACAGTTATATTTCAGAACTAGTCACCCTTTAAGTTGAGTTAACTCTGTTTCTGACTACTGGTTGCCCTCCTCAATCCAGAATCCCTTAGATACTAAAACTGTTGTATTTTCTGGTGGTCTTCTTATAAAGCATTGTCAGATGTAGCCTGACTGAAGAGAGAGAGGAAAGAGATACAGCCAGACCTAAAGGAGCCAAACCACATGTCACAGATCATCTTCTAACACCTCCTTAAAATCATGCTGCACTTTTTATATGTATAGTGGATGGGGTTCCATGATTGCATTCCCCATTCCAACTTTTACTCACTCCTTCTTCCCATTGTTTTCAAGTTCCAGGTTACCCTATTTGAGTATAATCCTAGTAACGCACCATAAATGCTTGGTAATAATACTCTGGTAGGGGAATATTCTATATTTGTAAACTATGGATAATGTTTCATACTTAACTGATAACTCTGCCTTTTCAGACTCAAAAGGTTTAAGCTATGCATAATATTTCCTTGTTGTTTTTCGCTTTATATTTATTGACCTGAATTTTGTAATTCTTGTACAACACTTTCTTAATTATTTACTCATTGTATTTATAGCTGTTTGCTCTGTGTATTTTGCCTTTCCTAAGGCCTGGGTTGTACCTGGGAAGGATCCCTGGACCAGCACACCTACTAAGTTAACAAATTCAAATTACTTTGAATTCATGAAAGCAAAAACAGCTTTGTTAAGTATCCTTATGATATATGAAGGGTGCTTAACAAAACATATGTTACAGCATAAACAGCAGGCAGTGGCAGCAGCAAGGGAAAAGTGGTAAGAAGCTAAAACAGCTTTTAAAGATGTAAAACACCACCTGACTGCCATACTTTTTATAGGATCAAATATTTGCTTCACTTCTGGCCACCGTCTATGAGGGAGCATTAAGTACATTACAGCCTTCAAAGCTGTAAAATACTTCTCACTCCTATACTTTTTCCTGGAATTATTAGTATATCAGTTTACTTAAGTTCCATGTACTACATAAAGGGTTATGATCAGGTCGCTAATTGTAACCATGATATTATGTATTTGAGACATGGATGCCAATAATCTTGCCATCCATGTTGAGAACAGAAAATAACGGGTTATGATCGGTGAGAACCAATTATAACTTTTTATAGTGCATGGAGTCTTATCTACTCCATTGACTATCAGTTACAAAAGAAAAAAAAAACACAATGTGTTTTAACAGCTTTGAAAGCCTGCAAAACACTTAAGGAGAGCTGCTGCACAGACAGCAAGTATAGAAAGAGTCAGGGATAGGTTTTAAATTCTGACTTAATTTAAATTAGTTTCTTACAGACTGCCATTTATAAACTTGACTTTTTTACACATCTTTGAAAGCACCATTATGGTTGGATCTTACGCTACAGTAGGACATACAAGGTTTATTTTTCCCAGTTTTGGAGCATAAACATGGTGCTGAATGTAGTACAAAGAATTACTGTCATCCGTCTCTTTGAGCATAATTCCCTTCTCATGTGTTTGAGACATGGATTGCAAAATTCACCTCTCAAAAGCTTTAGTTCAGTTCACTGTTGAGGTAAATTTCTAGACATTTGTGTCTCAAACACATAAGTTGGTTATGATTGGAGACCCAGTAATAATTCTTTATGTTTTACATCCCTTTCTTTTTGTATGAATTGCCAATGAAAATATTAACCAAACCATTGACAATGGCTTAACAAACAATATTATAGTTGTATTAGTATGCCATGTGCATTTACAATGAATTTAAACTTTGAAATAATTGCAATGAAACTAATATATCAGCCTGCAGACTCTGATCAGTCTGTGGTGTCATCAAGACAATGACCAATCACAATAATATAGCAGGTATCAAAAAATACTGAGATAATTTAGTCAGATATGATGCTTCTTTTCTTCTGTAACATTAGCACAAAATTAAGTTGAAGCCACGAAAAGTAAAATATTATCTTCAGAGAACTTTTGTTTGCAAATCAGTATGCTGATGACTCTTGAGAGTGTACGTGACACACACACACACACACACACACACACACACACACACACACACACACACACGCACACACACACGCACACACACACACACACACACACACACAAGAATAAGTTGTATGCTGCTCCATGCCAGAAAATGCCAGAAACATTGCTGATATGATACTTTGTAATGGATGCACATATGATTTACACTACAGTTATTTAAGATTACAGACTAACAGAAGCCCTTCAACAGAGGTTAGATGATGATTGTGTATTTCTGAACAAACATCAAGATGTTTTTTTTGAGAAAACAGTAAATCACTTTGATTATTTAGAGTAACTTGAGGAACTTTACTTGGAACTTTGCTAGACTCTCCCATAACTTCTTCACCTGATATATTAGTTTCATATTTCATATAGTATATTACAAAGATGTCTCTTTGAATTTTGTAATCTCAGTATATAAGCCTTTTACAAAATATCATCTTGTTCCTGTTGCTTCAGGGGTTGGGAGGAGTTGGGAGGGTGGCCTAATAGTTAAGGTGTTTGCCTTACAAACACAAAGTGTAGGGTTTGAGTCTCACAAGGGAAATTGGCTAGGTTTAAAATGGCTCACAAGAGCAGTTAGCTTAGTATGAACCTATAAGAAATTATTGTACTTTACATCTTATTTTTATGCACACGCACACACACACACAGACACACACACACACACACACACACACACACACACACACACACACACACACACACACACACACACACACACGTGCAGTGAGCTCTGTTGAATGTGCAAAATCCTGGAACTCCCTTCCTGTCCACATAACTGACAACAAATCCCCATCACAGTTCAAGAAACTTGTTAAAACTCACTTTTTGAATAATCGACTGTGCTCTTGTATCCCACCCTTGGCTAATGTCTCATTAGAACACTTCACCTAACTTAAGTAACTCTGCTAAGCCAACCAATCATAGTACTCTACCCACTAAGGACTGTTAAGCTACTGCTCATCCCATCTCTCCAGGAGTTAGGGAAAACTATCCCAGCAATGTTGAGCTCTCTATAAGCAACTAAAACCAGGAGAAGACATATTGTAAATCAATTTGTTATCCTTCTCAACTAAAACCAGGTGAAGACATATAGTGAATAAATTTGTTATCCTTCTCAACTATAGTGAGCATCATCTGCTCTTTCGGAGCCTTATTCTATGTCAATCTGCTTTTACTCTGATAGTAAATCTATCACAGGAATCCTAAACTTAGGAATATCTTCTAAAATGTAATATTATATTGTAGAGAATGAATGTATCCTATATGTTAGTTAATATGTATGTCAAAGTCTCTTCTATGGAAATTGTATGTCAAAAGTCTGTCCTTAAAACTATGTTTTGTAAAAAATTGTTCTCTTGGAGCTTTTCTCCCCGGGCCTCCACTGAAAATGGACTTGTAATCCAGTTGGACTCTCCCGGTCAACAAATGTAAAATAAAATAAAAATAAAATGTGCTTTTAGACCACAGAGTTTACTGCTGTGTTTTACCTATGTCTGAGTCAATTTTTGGAACATCACGCCTTCCTATAGTGTATGAGCTCTGCTTGCTTGAAGGTTAATGGGGATTTGCTTTAATGTTGAATCTTTCTGATATTCCAAATGTTTTGAGTTTGGAATTTGGAATATGTGTGTTTATGGATTAGGGTCACAATACATCTTGGAAATGAAATTAATTTAGTGATTTAATCATTCAGTGGTGCAGCAGATGGCACACTCACCTTTGTTGTTGGAAGATCAGAAGGCTCTGCTTTTCTAATCCTTCTGCAGATGATTGGATTGCTGACACTGCAGTTTAGTATTAGGGATTGCTGCACTGCTAAGTGTATTGCTCTTTGGATGAGGCATTAAACCTAGGTCACATCTGCTTGAGTTGGCAATATCTCAGGTGGATGTAAAAGATCCCATGGCACCTGCTGAAAAGGGAATGTAAAGTTTCTAGATGCCGTGGCAAATTTTCTGTAGTAATAGAAATACCACTTTGGGTCTCCCTTGAAAACAGACCAGCAGCCTAGTGGGACTAATCCAATCAACAAAGGATAAATAAATAAAATTTCATGGTGTTCATGTTTGTTAAGGGATGTCAGTGAGTGTTTCTGCATTTTCAGGTTAAGGTTAAAGTTGGGAGAAGGTAAGGAGAGAGATTTAGTGTTATGTATGTGTGATTTGCTGTATGTGGTGTATATCTGAGTCTTTTGTGCAGTGGTGCTGTTAGAGAACATTGTTTTGGGTAAGATAATGTGTAGGGTTGGGGGTTAGGAGTAGTGGCAGGCTTAGCATTGCATTTAGGAAAAGCACACCAGTAAGGTGGCATGGAAGGGGCAAAGCTAGATACTACCTTGGAGTTGCTGTAGTTTCTCTATCTTTGCTTTTGTTTTTATTTTGATTATTTGTTTTAGGCTTCACCCAATTCTCATTATCAGTTACTGTCCTCATTTTGTACACTTTTAGCAACCCATTTGGCTCTTTTAACTGCATAATTTCATTCACTATGTATAAATGCAGCTCTTTATCTAATTTTAAATCCAATTCTGTCAACAATCTACCTATGATATACTGCCTGCAGTTCTATTGCTTAGAAATAACACATGCAAGTCAATAAATTCATAGCTGTTATCCGTTTTTGAGCTGAAGTTGCCTATGCATACTTTCCTGTGCCCCTTCTGGCAAAAAATACCTTACTTATGGAAGTTTTCTTTAGCTTACAGAATGTTTAGAATCTCATTACTGCTGACATGTCCCTTTTCCCTCCATTGAGGCTAAAAATACTAAATAACTTTATAGCTCAATCAAATGTGATCTGTAGGAGTGGCGCAGAATGACCATTCTTTGGTTTCTGTTTATAGTGTATACAACTCAAATGTTTAAATCCAGAGCATCTGTTTTTTTTCATACACAGTATGGTACCATCCAACTTCAATTCAGAAGTATTGGTGTTTAAAGTGTAGAAATTCTGAGCTAAAACAAAAATGTCCAGGAAGGGACAGGTTGGGTATTTTAACAGTTTTAATATGCAAAATGTAAAAAATATGATTAGTATGCAAGAAATGCAAGAATAAGATGTAAAATGTAAAAGTATTAATATTGAAATGTAAATGTATTTGTTTATGTATTTGTCTTGGTTTACCGGAAAAGTCTAGCTTAGTAATACCCATTTTCAGAGGTTGCCCTGGGAGAAAAGCTCCATTTGCTTACATTGCATTATACTAAGTTCCAGGCAAACACAGACTAGTTACACCCCCCCCCCCCACACACACACACATATATATATATACATATATATATATATACAAACAGCAGTTACATTTTCTATTTACATTTATATATAATAGTTTCATTTATACATATACATTCTAGGATTTTACAGAGATGGAAGTTACTAAAGAGAAAGCACACTTGCAATTTAGTAGATCGAACAAGCAGTAGTTTTGTATAAAAATTGTTTTGTCATTTCAGCAGTTACGTATAAAAATTGTTTTGTCATTTCAGTAAGAGATTGAGAATATTATGTTTAAGGAGAGTATTTGGATAGTAACAAAGTAAAATGCAACAGAACTCTGGGTCAAGGCAAAAGTACAAAGCAGATAAAAATAGCTGAAAACAATGCCAAGACCCAAGTAGGCAGAAGCACAAAAACTTTAATAAAAAAAAACAAAAGGTAAGCGCTTTCACGGTTCAAGCCCGCTTCTTCAGACAACAACAGAGTACAAAATCTTAGAATTTAAAAAGACAACATTCAGTCAAAAAGCAGTATTCATTAAGATCAATTAATTATTAAAATTAACTCTTGAAAAGCAGCACTTACTAGTGTTTAAATGGACATGTATACAAAAAAAGGTTTTAAAGAAACAGCTTATTTATACCAGGTGCTTTATCTGCCTGAAAATAGAGAATCCATTTATGTTCACATGCTTCTGTTTTTATTCTGATTTTACCCCCCCCCCTCAAACTTTCATCTCTCATCTCCAAAACAAAGAATTTAAATTTATGTTCTGGACCAGATGTAAGTATGTGCTTGGCTAAGGCACTACTCTCCTTATTGTTCCTGATATCACAAACATGTTCTTGTATCCACTCTCTGAGCGTGCGGTTGGTTTTACCTGTGTAATAAACTCCACATGTACTACAGAAACTATAATACACAAGATTTTTAGATGAGCATTCTGCATAAAAGGAGAAATCTATACTATAATTTAAATGTGGGTGTATGAAGCAAGTGCCTGAATATAAATAATTACATGCACTGCAATGTCTACATGCATACGTACCACATCTATGGTAAATAATGTTCTTAGATGTCTGGTTATGTTTCTTATAACATAAATGTCTTTTCAGGGATTTATTATTTTTAAAAGAAAATTGTGGTCTATCAGTGATAAAATCCCTAAGTTCATCTTTCCCATGCAAAATATTCTAGTTCTTTTTGATTATTTCACATACTGCACTTAAGTCATTAGAGAAAGTTAAGGGAAATCTGGTACTGTTCTTAGTTGGTGCTGTCAATGCTCCAGTAGTGTTTATTGTTCTTTTCGAGTGGTATGGTCTCCCTGACCCTTCCCTCTCTGGCATAATAGGTTTAATACAAGAGTTAATCTCTTTTTCTTTATAGCCTCTCTTCATAAAATCTGATTTCAAATTGTTAAATGCTATTTGTAGTTGTTCATCATCACTATGTAATCTCATAAGTCTAAGACACTGTGATTTAAGTGTGCATCCTCGAAATGTGTCGAGGATGCATACTATTTTTGTGTAAGTATGCATTCTTCTTAATTTCCTTCTTATATTTACTGTTTTTTAATGCACCTGTTTTTGACTTAAAAATGTTAACATCCAGAAATTCCACGCTTTGCTGAGAATATTTGATGGAAAACCTTAGAAAAGAAGTAGTACTGTGCAAAAATTCTACAAACTGTAATAACGATTCTTCGCTGCCTTTCCGTAAAATAAAAATATCATCAACAAAACGTTTATATCAGTGTAAATACGAAAAAAGTAATTATCAGTCAGCACTTTTTCCATCTCCCGTTGAGCTAATGCTAGGTTACCGTTGCTGTTCACACATGCTGTGCCTGTCGCTATGTCAGCCTTTTGGAGATAGAATTTGTTTCTAAAAAGGAAAACTTTATTTTCCAAGATAATCTCCAGGAGACTGCATATAAGGTTGATCTTATCATATGAGTAAACATGTTGATTATTTAGTAACATTATAACATTCTCTATCCCCCAGTTATTTGACATGACTGTAAAAAGAAAAACTATTACCATGGTGACAAAATAATATTCAATACTGCTATCCAGAGGTTCTATAACTTCAAAAAGATCTTCAAGAAAAGTCTTAGTATCTTTTAACACTGTGTTAATGTTGTCCAGTACTGAATGCAAACTTTTCTCAGCAAAAATGGATATAGTCTCAGTGACCCATCCCCTGCTAGAAACTATAGGACGCATAGGTGGGTTCAAATTATCTTTATGTATTTTGGGTAGCCCATATATTACAGGGTTTCTAGGGAGTTCTATAGAAAAATATTTAAACAAATCCTCATTAATGGCATGAGACATTAAAAAGTAAAAAAATCAGGAACAATACTTTCTCAATAATAGCCTGTACTACTGTACGATTCACAGTAATGAAAGTTTCCCTATCTTGGAACAGATCTTTCATTCTTTTTATATACATGTCTTATTCAGCAGAAGTTAAGTTATAAAAAACTGGTTTGTTTTTCCTATTAAATAACTCTCGTATTTCTCTTTCACAAATATTTGTAAAGGTTTCAACACTGGAATGCATTTTTGGAATGAAAATGCTCGGTTTTCTAAAATAATTAATATCATAATGACTATCTTGTTTAAACATGGATAAAATACTAATATTTCTAGCAAACATTTTCAAATTTAGTAAAACATCAGTGAGATATGACCTTTTAGATGGTACATAAGAGAGTCCTTTGTTCAAAAGAGAAGTCTGTGCTTCAGTAAGAGTAAAGGAAGAAATGTTCACAACTAAATTATTTATGAGTTGCTCCGTGTGTTCCTGAAGACTTCTCTGTCCTCTCTGGTTTCTATTAGTTATGTTTTAAATTTGTTTATTTGCAACCAACAGTATGGCAGAAGGAAACTTTGTTGAATTGGATTACAATCCTACACATAATTGTGATCAGAATACATGGGTCGATCGTTTAACAAGGATTTTATTATTTGAAACCAACCCTCTTTTTGATGTGGGACCTATTATGAATGAACAACTAATTACAGATGAAGAACAATGGACAGCCTATAGACTGAAATACAAAGAGCTGAAAAACAAACTATGAATACAAGAGACTCCAATGGCAAAGGTTGCATTTGGAAGGTGAACTACACCACAAGGTAATACCCAGAGGTCTATGAGGGTTAAATCTGCCCACTTATGGCAATTTATACCCAGAATTGCTTAAATGCTGGCAGATGCTGAACCTTAATCGCAACAATGAGTGTATGAAATTACTAACTGATTTCTTTCATCTGAAAGAAATTGCCCTGAAAGATGAGATAAAGCATTTACAACAATATATATTGTCATCATATGGGGATGAAGTTATCTTGGATACTATGGACAATTTATTAGAAAATGTTGCTGCATATGAGAAAAGACTTCATGCCACTAAGATAAGAAAGCTGCAAAAAAACTTAACAGGTTTTAGTAAAGGTGCTGTCTTTTCATGGTCTAGATCAGAAGGGAATTCACATCTGACTACGTCGACAGCACAAGAAGATAGATTAAGTAATGAAATACAGTTGGAAGAATGACATGCTTCCACCTCAGTTAATGAAGTCCAGGAAGTGGCACCTGTAACCATAGAAACAGAGAGACCAGCCATTCGTACGACCTCCTTAGGAGAGGAAGTCCTGACTCCAGCTACCACTGTCAATCAGATTACTTCAGCCTCCACAATGATGATGGAGAGAGTTGGACATATGAGAAATGGAGCTTCTATTTTTTTCTACACAACTCCATTTACCTTTAGTGGAGCCACTTCCTATAACTATGAGGAAAAGAGGAGCCAGGTCATGGAGCCAAGGACAGAGAGGGAGAATATGGCAAATACAAACTAGAGAGGATAGAGGAATCTTCAGGAACACACGGTGCAACTCGCAAATAATTTAGTTGTGAACATTTCTTCCTTTACTCTTACTGAAGCACAAACCTCTCTTTTGAACAAAGGACTCTCTTATGTATCATCTAAAAGGTCAGATCTCACTGATGTTTTATTATTACCATTTTTTTACAACTTAAATTCTGATGAATATCAGACATTGTCAGAACTTAAAGAAGTTAACTCAATAGAGATTCATCCAGCCAAAACTTTCATTACTGTGAATCGTACAGTAGTACAGGCTATTACTGAGAAAGTATTGTTCCTTATTTTTGACTTTTTACTGTCACATGCTATTAATGAGGATTTGTTTGAATATTTTTCTATAGAACACCCTACAACTCCCATAATATATGGGCTACCCAAAATACATAAAGATCATTTGAACCCACCTATGCGTCCTATAGTTTCTAGCAGGGGATGGGTCACTGAGACTATATCCATTTTTGTTGAGAAAAGTTTGCATTCAGTACTGGACAACATTAAGACAGTGTTAAAAGATACTAAGACTTTTCTTGAAGATCTTTTTGAAGTTATAGAACCTCTGGATAGCAGTATTGAATATTATTTTGTCACCATGGTAATAGTTTTTCTTTTTACAGTCATGTCAAATAACTGGGGGATAGAGAATGTTAGAATGTTACTAAATAATCAGCATGTTTACTCATATGATAAGATCAACCTTATATGTAGTCTCCTGGAGATTATCTTGGAAAATAAAGTTTTCCTTTTTAGAAACAAATTCTATCTCCAAAAGGCTGACATAGCGACAGGCACAGCATGTGTGAACAGCTATGCCAACCTAGCATTAGCTCAATGTGAGATGGAAAAAGTGCTGACTGATAATGACTTTTTTCGTATTTACACTGGTATAAACGTTTTGTTGATGATATTTTTATTTTATGGAAAGGCAGCGAAGAATCGTTATTACAGTTTGTAGAATTTTTGCACAGTACTACTTCTTTTCTAAGGTTTTCCATCAAATATTCTCAGCAAAGCATGGAATTTCTGGATGTTAACAGTTTTAAGTCAAAAACAGGTGCATTAAAAAACAGTAAATATAATAAGGAAATTAAGAAGAATGCGTACTTACACAAAAATAGTATGCATCCTCGACACATTTCGAGGATGCACACTTAAATCACAGTGTCTTAGACTTATGAGATTACATAGTGATGATGAACAACTACAAATAGCATTTAACAATTTGAAATCAGATTTTATGAAGAGAGGCTATAAAGAAAAAGAGATTAACTCTGTATTAAACCTATTATGCCAGAGAGGGAAGGGTCAGGGAGACCATACTACTCGAAAAGAACAATAAACACTACTGGAGCATTGACAGCACCAACTAAGAACAGTACCAGATTTCCCTTAACTTTCTCTAATGAATTAAGTGCATTATGTGAAATAATCAAAAAGAACTAGAATATTTTGCATGGGAATGATGAACTTAGAGATTTTATCACTGATAGACTGCAATTTTCTTTTAAAAATAATAAATCCCTGAAAAGACATTTATGTTATAAGAAACATAACCAGACATCTAAGAACATTATTTACCATAGATGTGGTATGTATGCATGTAGACATTGCAGTGCAAGTAATTATTTATATTCAGGCACTTGCTTCATACACCCACATTTAAATTATAGTATAGATTTCTCCTTTTATGCAGAATGCTCATCTAAAAATCTTGTTTATTATAGTTTCTGTAGTACATGTAGAGTTTATTACACAGGTAAAACCAACCGCACGCTCAGAGAGTGGATACAAGAACATGTTCATGATATCAGGAACAATAAGGAGAGTAGTGCCTTAGCCAAGCACATACTTACATCTGGTCCAGAACATAAATTTAAATTCTTTGTTTTGGAGATGATAGATGAAAGTTTGGGGGGCAGTAATATCAGAATAAAAACAAAAGCATGTGAACAGAAATGGATTCTCTATTTTCAGGCAGATAAAGCACCTGGTATAAATAAGCTGTTTCTTTAAAACCTTTTTTTGTATACATGTCCATTTAAACACTAGTAAGTGCTGCTTTTCAAGAGTTAATTTTAATAATTAATTGATCTTAATGAATACTGCTTTTTGACTGGATGTTGTCTTTTTAAATTCTAAGATTTTGTACTCTGTTATTGTCTGAAGAAGCGGGCTTGAACCGTGAAAGCGCTTACCTTTTGTTTTGTTTTATTAAATTTTTTGTGCTTCTGCCTACTTCGGCCTTGGCATTGTTTTTAGCTATTTTGTACCATGAAAAAGTTTTAATCCTGTGATAAGCATGTGCAGGACTAAGCCTGGTTAAAATTCTATTTAAGCAGTGGTTTAAAATATTTGAGTTTGTTGGAGAGTTTTATTTGTGTGGGGATACTATTCCAGAGTTTATCAACGCGAGTCTTCTGCAACATTATTTTACTTATTTGCAAGAAATAAGAATTTGCTACTATAATGGAGGTCTCTTGCTGGACAGTAGGGTAGTAATATGTTTTGTAGAGCAGGACATTTTTCTGGATGATGAATGAGTTTGTGTGCTATTGTCATTTGTGAGTATGTTAGACAATTGTGCAGTAAAAGCCAGTTTAATTGATTTAAGTTAAGGCAATGGTGGGTCCTGTGAGGGAAACTGGTGGCAAATTTAGTTATTTTATTGTAGCAGGATGCAAGTTTCTTTCTTTGAGTATTGTTTATGTTTGTTAGGATAGGAGCGGCATATAAGATTGTTGGCAGTAAGAAAGTGGTGGCTAGAGTTTTTCTTGCAGTATCTGTAAGGAATCAATTGATCTTATAAAAGGAGCCTAGCTTCTGGTGTTTAGATTCAGTGGTGTGCAGTATATGGTGGTCATATTTGAAATTGTCATCTATTATAATGCGTAGATGTTTACTGTGAATTACACTTTCAATAACAGTATTATTTGCTGACTTTATGGTATAATATTGCTTTTGATTTTAGCAACTTTTTGAGCTGAAAAGCATTAGCTTAGTTTTCTTGGGGTTGAGTTAGAAGTTTAATTATTTGAGCCAGGTTTCTACAGAGAAGAAAGATTTTTGGGTAATGTCTTGGAGATTATTTATTGTTGAGGCTGCACATATTAATGTTGAGTCATATGCATACAGAACTAAACTACCACAGTGCGTGGAGATGTGGAAGTCACTAATAAATATATTAAATAGTAGAGGACCCAGGATAGACCCCTTAGGGACACCTGTAGTAACCTGAAGAAAAGATGAGCAGTTTTGTTGCCATTTAATAGCTTGCTGCCTTCCAGATAGATAACTAAGGAACCACAACAAGGAGTACTGTGAAAGTCCCATCAAGGAGAGTCAAACGAGCAGTTGCTGGTGTGAGACAGTATCAGGTGCCTTCGACAAGTCCAAGAACATGGCGGACACAAGCAGACCATCGTTTCTATGTTGGTTTATTACACTGGGAAAATGTAGTAGCGCAGTAGTGGTGCTGTGCCAGGGCCTAAAGCCATATTGTGTTTCTGAGAGCAGGTTATTTGAGGTTAGTTATTGCATCAGCTGCATATGGATTCATTGCTCTAATATTTTGGAGAGTGGGAGAGAATCACTATTGGTCTGTATTTATTAAACTCTGAAGATGTGACACCTTTGTGCAGTGGTATGATATAGGATTTTGTCCACAGTGATGGGGCATATCTTTCTGCTATGGACCTATTAATTAGTATGGACACAGGGAAGGCTATGACTTCTGCAGCCATTTTAGGTTGTCTGATGGTAGTTGGTCTACAGCTATGGAAGTAGTTTTTAGTTTAAGGATCAGCTTCCTTTAGGAGAGGTAGGTACTGGACTAAAATTTAAGAGCTCTGGGTAGTTTTGATTGGACAGGGGCAGAATGAAGGGGGCTGATGTGTCAGTGTCCAAGAGAGATAATATTGATTGTATAAAGTAGGAATAAAACTGTATGGGGACAGTGTCTGTTATATTGTCTGTTTTTGGAGAGGGACTAGTGGTCTTGCCAGGGTGGAGTAGCTTATTAAGTGATGACTAAATAAGATCTGGGTTGTTTATATGTTTGTCTTGTAGGTTGGTATATTTGCTTATCCTGTTTGACATGGAGTTTTACTAGGTTTCTAAGATGTCTAAATTGCTGGAGGGCATTTTGAGTTCTATTTTATACCAGTTTTTCCAGGCTTTATCCCATTTTTGTCATGATTTTTTTCCTTTGTCAGCCATAGTGCGGGGTTGGACTTTACTCTTCTATTACATACTGGTGCTAGATTAAATATTTAAGATCTATGAGAATACATTACTAAAGAGTTCTAAAACAGTATCTAGTGTCGTTGTTCTAAGTGCATTCAAGTTATATTTTTTTAGTGTTCCATTGAAAATACTTTTGCTGGAATTGGTTGTATTTCATATTTGTTTATAGATAATATGTTTTTCTAGGTTATGGTGAGTTCTACTAGCATATGTTGGTATGTGGTCACTTGTGCTGTCCCAGAGGCAGCCTACTTTTGTCAGTTTGCCTGGTTTGTTTGTAAGAATCCGTCATAGCTCTCAACCTCTTAGCACAAAAAATCTGGACAAAGCCAAAAATAATGGGGGAACAAAGCCTCAAAATAGGAACAACATGTAAATGCTGTTGTTACAATTTTGCTAGAATAAAGGGTTATGTGTTACAATGCATTTTCTGAAGACTATAAAGTCTGAAATTCAAAAGACTGTCATTTAGTGAATTCAAACCTCACTGATTGACCACAAATATCCAGAAAAATAAAACTTTTATGAGGAATATTCCAAAAATATGTGGCAAAAATCTGGACATTCTGTGAACATCTGTACAGCTGAGACATGTTGAGTGTCTCCCTGAAGCTTTACTGATTCTAATAGGTATTGTTATTAATTGTCTGAAGTTGTTAAAGTTTATGGATTCTGTAGGGGTAGTAGAATTTATGAGTTGCCAGTCTATATTTAAGTCTCCAAGCATTATAGTTTCAAGGTTAATTTGTTGGGATATCCAGTACAAGATGCTTTCAGCAGTATCAGTGCTATTCCCTCATGGTATATAAATTGCCATTAAACATATAGTTTTCTGTTGTTGATTTTTAGGAGTGCTCTTAGAAGTTCAGTATTGTTAAATTTGGGTATTTCCTGTGGGAGTATGTTGATAGGGAGGTTTTATAGATGATTGCTACACCACCTATATCCTTGCATTGTCCGTCATGCCTGAGCATATTGTATCCTGGGGGTGTGATCTCATTATCCATTATTTGTTTTTTTAACTAGGTTTCGGTAGCTATGACTACATCAGAAGTATATGTGACAAGATAGGCATGTATGTCAGGGATTTTATTGCACATACTTAGGTTCATATTTACTATGGTGAGTTTGGGTTCTGTTTTTTGCTGAGATGTATTAGGTGACTGGCTTATTATGGGGTCAGAAATGATAGTTTTATGAACAGGGCACCAGGTTTGGGGTGAATATCTCTGCTAATTTTTTGAATTGATTTGTTAAAGAGGGAAGAGTGCAGCCAGTGTTATTTTGGTCTTAGTTTGATATTTGATCATAATGTGGCTGCTTAGTTTTAAGATATTTATAGAAAAATAAATCAGATGTGGTTTGTTAGTAGAGATAGGGTGTTACAGATAAAGACAGGGTGAGTAGATGATATTCTTTGTGAGGATTGATTGAAGTCCTAAGTATTTGAAAGAAGTGGATTTGATAACTGGTGGTAAAGACTGGTAAAATGAGGAGAAATAGCAAAATAATCTGACTTGGGGCATATTATTTAACTTGCGTTTTATCTTTGCTGTAAATTAGGATAAACATATTAGGAGGGTAATGGGTTGGCTGTAGAGATGTAGTTTGATAGTTATAGGGGACAAGGATTAAGACAATCTGTTGGAAGTTATTTTATTGATTGTTTTCCTACTGGAGGGAACTGATTAATTAGAGGAATATGTGGGTGGTGCTATGGAAGTATAAATGTAGAGTAGGGATGGGATTTGGGAGTAGGGCAGGGTAGCGGAGTGAGCCCAAGCATCAGAGAGGCAAAACAAAGTGGGTTGAAGACTTGTCAAGAGACAGAGAAAACAATGAGTGACAATGTAAATAGCCACAAATCTGCTGAGAGATAAGTAAAAGGAACAATAACATTTAAAAGGCCTCTGTGCTAGTAGATGAATGTCTTGTTTTTTTTTGCTCTAGGACACAGTTTTAGTAGGAGAGTTAGTCCAATATCACCTTGACCTGACGAAAGGTGATAACGGTAACGAGAGTTTGAACAAGTGTGGAATGTAAGGAGGTTTCTATGGACTTTGAAATGCAAAGTCCAAAAGTCTACCTCAACCCAGACAGACCAGCAAAACAATGAGGAAAGGTAAGCCAAAATGCCACAGTTCAGCTCTGAAAAAATACTGGCTGAGAACTCAAAAGTGGTTACACAAGATGTGAAATAAACTTAAGGAAGTGGGACAGTGAACTGCTAAAACAATGAATTGAGCACTGTTAAAGGAGAAAGTACCAAATAGACTGCTGTGGTCTAAGAAAACAGAGCTATTATAGTGGACAAAGTTCTTTGCTTTAGGCTGCCATAATGTTTATAATTTACATACAAATATAGCCCATTGACTGCTGTTCAAACTGCAGACTTCACTGTTACATACATATCTATTTGCTTGCAGGAACACTTCTATAGAAAAATAAAAACATACTAAAGAGACAGTCGAGTGCACTGAATTGTTGTTGACTGTGCACAAACTCTAACTCAGAGCTGAAAGTGGTTTAATAACTGTCTCAGGCAAGAAGAGATAAGAAAGGAAGGGGGAGACCAAGGGTGACTTCCATGAAGGCATGCAGTTCCACTAAAGATAGGAGGATATAAATAAGGGGCGTAACAAGTCTACAAGAACTGAAGAAAAAATATAAGATAAAGAAGTAGTTTGAGTGGCTGGAGTAAATGTCTGTGTCTGTTAGGAAGGAGAGAGTAAAAGCTGACCAGCAGGATGTCAGTGGAGGACTGTTTACAGACTATAAGGCTATTGCTTACAAACTAAGACACTAAAGCAGTTATCTTCAGACTAGTCACTATGCAGGCCAAAATACATGCCTCTAGCACAAGGCCAGAGGTAGTGCACAGTCTGCCCTAATTAAATAGTGGTTAGGTTGAATGGACACAGACTAACTTTTTAGATGAGACACAGCAGTGTGTATACGTAAGTTTTCTGTGAACCCTGTAACTTCCTTGCACTTTGCTATGGGGAGGGGGGTGAAGGAATAAACATATTGTTGCATGTAAAAGTCAGTTTAACAAGGATTTTATCAAAATTGAAAAGATCCATTTGCAGTATCTTCCAGTTAAATACAAAGAATGACATATTTGGTGAGTTTCTCTGGCTTGACTATGTGGCTTGACATGTTACATTCCAGTAGTTGTATATCTCGAGATTTTTTCTGTTTTTGTTATCCAATGTGTGGTTCTGGAGATTACAGAATGAATAATTAATACTAAGACATCTTGTCCTGTAAGCTTAAGATGTACTCTGACACCAGTTAACATGTACCTCTTATGAAGTATAGTTAGTAATGACCATAATGACATGCAAAAGACACAGTTACATCAACGCTGTACTGGAAAAACTTGGAAGAGCCATATCAATGTAGCACACATCCTTTTATGGCCACCACCCATTTCAAGTGATTCTCCAATTATATCTATCTGTGTCTGTCCCTATCTATCTATCTATCTATCTATCTATCTATCTATCTATCTATCTATCTATCTATCTATCTATCTATCTATCCATCTATCTGTCTATCTTGTAAAGCCATTAGAGAGGTTTTGTGCATATTAATTTACAAAAATGTGGTATCTTGCTCTCAGATTTGTGAATATTAATTTTGAGAATCTGGAACTTTGTTCCCAGCTAGGTCCTCTGTGTGCCACACTGTTCCCAACATTGTCCATCAAGGCTTTTACAGCTTCAGCCTATGTAAAATGGATATAAGTAATTTTTAGCGTGTTGTTTACTTTTTGCTTGTACATATTATAGGAACTGAACCATATTCACTTATATTCTTGCAACATAGTACAATTAGTCAAACTAAAACTCATATACTTTGCAACATAATGAAAGGGCAGGATTCACAGGAGAAAGCACTGAAACTGGGAAAGAATGAAGGCCATACAGGAAATGGGGGGAAATGACTAAGATAACTACTACCTCCTAGCTAATAATCTCCTCTCCAAAACCCAACATGGTTTCAGGCCATATCATAGCACTACCTCCACTCTGCTCTCCTTCACCGACACTATACTTCATCACAAAAACAATGGCCTCTTCTCTACTGCCGTATTTCTAGATGTCTCAAAGGCCTTTGACATGGTATTTCATGAGCTACTACTCTCTACTATCCCCAACCTCTCCTTCTCACAACCAGCCTGCAACTGGTTCCATAGCTAGCTATACGGATGCCAGCAATCAGTAATCTGGGACGATGACCTATCACCTCGCCTCCCAGTTACTTTCAGAGTTCCCCAAGGGTCTATCCTTGGCCCTCTGCTATTCTCACTTTTCACTAACAACCTACATACTGCCACCAGACAAACATCTCTTATACAGTACACAGATGACTCTACTGCTCTGCCCCCACTCTACCAGAACTACAACAAATCACACAGGAATCATTCTCTTCTGTAGAAAGCTGGTTATCCAATGCTCAGCTCCTACTCAACCCAAGTAAGACAAAACTTCTCCTGTTCCAACCTTCCAAAGCCATCCAAAACACCCCCCACTTCAACATTCTTGCCAAAGACAATACCATCATCTCTCCATCAGAACACACAAAATTACTTGGTGTGGACATAGACAACAAACTTAGATTTGACACCCACATATCTCTCACAATAAAAAAAGTTCACAAGAAACTTGGTGCATTATATCGAAGCTGCCAATTCCTAACTAAGGCGGCTAGACTCTACATAGCCAATTCCCAGCTAGTCTCCACCCTACTCTATACATCCCCCATACTTACCAACCTTAGACAGACAGACCTACACAAGCTTTATGCTTGTTACAACAAAATTGCTAAATGTGCCAGTGGAACCTCCTACCGCAGCAATCATTGTATCTCCCTTAAAGAACTAAACTGGCTAGAACTCCCACAACTCCTTCACTTTAATCAACTCACCCTCGCTCATAAACTTATTAACCAGCCCCTTCACATCCCATCCCTTCAAACCCTTCTCCAACCCTATCACTCCACTAGGCCCCTAAGATCAAGCAACAAAAATCAACTCACCGTTATCAAACCCAAAAATTCAGCAGGAGAAGGCATATTTTCATGTACCATATCTAAACTTTGTAACAATCCTCCACCCTCTATAACTACTCTACGTTCCAGCAGCCTTTTCAAGACTGCACTCAAATTCCACTTAAATTTCTACTGGCTTTGTCCTTGTTCTAATCCAGACTAACACACCTACCCTTACCCCCCCCCACACCTAGACTCTTAACCCAACTATACTACCGCCACTACTAACCACAGTCAGAAATAGCTAGTTGTCTTTACATACTTTAACATCTTGTCTGACATCTTTGTTACTAATATTATAAATGACAAGAAACTATCTTAACTTGCAACATTTTCTGTATATGTTGTTGGTAATCAATATCTTGTTATTGCATTAAAGCCAACAACCTGTAATGTTGTTTACTATTGCTGCAACTTTGTATCTCTATCATGTACATGATGTGGAGCTTTTCTCCCCAGGCATCTGCTGAAAAAGGACCCGCGTCCAGTCAGAACTTCCTGGTAAACAAATGTAAATAAATAAAATAAATAATAAATAACATAGTATTACCAATGTAGTGAATATGAATTTAGAAGAACTTAAGAAGCAGTGGTAGACAGGCCTGGTGTCCTAAAGTCCTTGAGATCAGACCTGACTAAACAAGTAAACAATAAAAATAACAACCACCCTAGGGCTGGTAGATCACATTTGGGGCATACTTTCCACGTACTTGCCCATTAAAGAACCAGATATGTTGCCCATCTCTGCTACCATCACAGTCCATTCTGTCCAACTAACACAGACCATCTATTGGGAGTCTCTTATGTAAATTCACTTATATAAATGAACTATAAAATTATACAGCATCATCATCAACCCCCTTTTTCCATTTCCTGCATAGGGTTGAGGTCTTGCATCAACTGTCACTATCTCTTTGTATTCAGTCACTCTCTTGCCTTCTTCAACAGTCACACCTGACTGTCGCAGGTCTTCTCTCATGCAATCATCCATCTCTTTACTGGACATCCTCTTTTCCTCTTGCCTTCTTGCTATCTCTCCTAAATCTTTTTCACCAAATCATCTTCTGCTTTTTTGCATGTCTCACACACTGTCATCTTTTCTCATTGATCTTCTCTGCAATTGGAACTACTTTGTCTTCTGCTGTGATGACATTATTTATTTGTCTTCTCCACAGTGTGCATCCTACCACCCATCTCTGGGACCTCAACTTAGCTTCTTCAGCTGTTGTGCCTACACTGCTTAGGTTTTTGTACCACACAGAAGTACTGGTCTCCGCAATTTTGTAGACTTCACATTTCAGCTTTTGTCATTCTTCTGTCACAAACTACCCATGACTCTCTGTCCTAGTTCATCCTCTGATTCTACCTTTGACTTCTTCAATCAGACCTCCCTTCTCCTCAACTACTCCCTTCTAGATAGATATATTTGGTATAAATGCACTTACATAAATGAGATATAGACATATAAATTTGCTAATTCTTAAAGGGAAAAGGAATGGTGTTGAAATTACTGTGATAATTTTCAAAAAACAATATAGGAAATATTGTAAAATGCTTTAATCTGTGGCCCACTGACGCCGTCTACAGTAGTTAACAGAGCAATACTTTATAATTTAGATATGGTTGCATAAAAACAGACATTAAGAAGAAACCTGATGTACTGTCAGTAACTGAAAGGTTTCACAGATGAAACTGTCTGTTTATATAGGACACATTTGAAAGAGCACCTGATTTTCTTTTTTACTGTTGTATTTATACAGGCGCCACACTTTGCTTTGTACTTAGTGAGCAGTGAATACAGAAGCAGCTCTTCCTTGTTTTACTCCTGGAAGTGACTCAAAACATCTATTTCACTGCTGTGTTGAGGTCTTTTAGGTTCCCTGTTACTGTTATTGAAGTGTTCTTTTAATTTTACTAATCAGTGTCGCAAATGTGGTAGAAAGCTAAAGGGATAGAGCTGTGGTTTAATTATGGGATACAAAAAATAGCACTAAGGTCATGTGAAAACTTAACAAGAGCCACAGAGTTTCTGATGTCCTCTGCAAAGTTGTGGGTGTCAAGTGAAACAACAAAGTCTACAGGCTGGGAGAGTGTCAGTCACTGTTTTTGTTGTCTGACGTTTTTGACAGTAGATCTTGACACCATTTAAATGTGAGAATGAGACAGACTTTTTTAAAAATCTCATACAAACCTGTAATGCTAAGGAAACAATCTACACAAAAAATAATGCTTTGTTGACAGTTTCAGAGCATGTATTTAGTTAGACATTCAGTCTGTATTAATTGTGAACATGAGGTCCTAGTTATAATGGTGTTTGATTCATAACTTCCCCTCACAAAAGCCTCCACAGGATACAAGATTGACTTCGTCAGCAACCACTAAATTAAAGTCCAGTCAGTATGCAATGAACAAATGAATGGAGCTTTGTCAAATTTTTATGGGGGCAAAGTCTTCCACATTCCTTATGTACAGGAAAACCAGCTGTAAAACCCCTCTTTAATATAACCCAGCATAATGCCACGACAATTTGGAGCGAGTTGTGTCTTTGTAGGTGTGAATTTCCATTCAGTCTCTGAGTAATGTCCAAACATACATCAGTATAGTGTTCACTAGCCTAGTGAAAATATACCAGTCATATATCTGTGACAGACTTCCTAGCTCCCAGTCTTTGTAACACTATATACACTGCTTGTAGGCTTGTATTGGATATAGTAAATGACTTGACATAAAACAGTAGACTTCCAACTGCAAAAAAATTGTAATAAAGGATGATGTAGCTATATGCATGATGACAATATGCCTGGTTGTATTTTATATTTTATTTCTCACACCCTTTGGTTGTATTAGAAGAAATAATGAGGGTGCACAGTTGAATAAGAGATGGGGAAGGGGGAGACAGTAAACAAAGTGGTCAAGAAATAAATAAGCAGTTAAAGTCATCCATTAGGCCAAGAGAGACATTAAAAGAAATAACTGGCTAAAGAGATAAAAAATGTCCAATTAAACAAATAGATGTATAGAAGTATGAATGAAAGGCAGAAACTATGTGACTGGAAGGGGAGCAAGAAGGCAGTGGCCTACTTTTTAATAAATGGAGTACATTTATCTTGTTATTAATGAAAGAATAGGAAGGTAAGGCACAAGGCTGGGGTGTGGATAAATGTTATTTGAGGAAATAATAAAGGACAAAGCGTGTGACCTTGTATGGAATTAAAGTTAATAAGGTTGAAGAAACAGGAAGCTAGCATCCACTCCCACCCCATCCTGGTAATAAGAGATCTGCCAGATGTACTGGGTGAACCTCTGAAAGAAGTATGTAGTCTTGTTCTGAAGGCAGGAATGAAGGAAAGGGTTGGGAGGGTGGCCTAATGGTTAAGGTGTTTGCCTTACAAACACAAGGTGCAGGGTTTGAATCTCACAAGGGATAATTAGCTAGGCTTAAAATGGCTCACAAGGCAGTTAGCTTAGTACTAACCCATGAACCTATGATAGTAAAAGAGCATCTGAGAAGGAGGTACATAATAAAAGTTTGTACAGTCTTATCTTCTCAGGAAAAATATGAGAAGAAAGCTGTTGGGAAGGTTGCTAAATGCAAGCTGTCTGTCATGTCTTCACACAGTATTGAACTTACAAACCTGATTCACTTCTGAGACTGGATCAATAGAAGGACTGATGAGAGGAAAGGGTGCACATCTTTTATCTTATCTTTGTTAAGGCATTTGACACCACTCCTTGTAAGGACTTGGTGGAAAACTAGAGTGTTGGCTTCAACCATCCATTAGTGATGTCCAGGAAATTAGTTAAGTGACAGATGGCAGAGGAGAGCATTTAGGAGAACTTTCAAGTAAAAAGCCAGAGACTAGTGATGTTCTACAGTGATTGGTGTCAGGACTAGCGTTATTCAACATACGTTTGCCAAACCTCACAGAGGGCTAGAGAATCTAAGGTGATTATATACTCAGTAGAAAGAAAGACTGGTGTAGTAGCTGTGGACACTGGACAGTACTGTCCATAGCAGGACATATTACAGTTTGCAATATTTGCAGATTCTGTGGCAACTGATCTCAGTGCAAAAGTGGGTAAAATTATAGTGCGGACATTACTGGGACTGTTCAAGAAATTATTTTGAGACTTATTTTAAAATGTGTAGACAATGACAAATGTCTAGTTCTTATAATAAAGTGTGAGTCATGCTGTGTAGTCTAAGAAATAGTGGATTAAAAGCACTTTTGTACATGCAGCAAGTAACAGAGATCCTGGAACTACAAATGCATCACATGGCAGTAATTCTAGAGCTGCAGCCTCCATTTGTATAGGGTAACCTCCATTTCTATAGGGTACTGATGGAGTCATCTAGAATAAAGTGCTCCATTCTGTAGGTTATATTAGAAGAGGGACATTAAGGTAGCTTTAATTTAATGTATTAATTTGTTAACTAGGTAAATCATTAACTCTTTTAAGCCATCTTACAGGCACAAGGACAAGGGTAAATGCAATATATATATATAGACACATCAGAGTTGAAAATCAGCCAGCATGTTTTAGGAAGAAACTGGACTGCCAGAGAAAATGCATGTAGACAATAAAGAGAACATGCAAACTTGACACAGACAGGGACCAGAATCCAGGGTTGAGCCCCAGACCCTAAAAGAGTGAGACAGCGCTCTTAGGCACTGAGCCACCATGATGTCCTAGCAAGCCATCCATAATGAAGGGTTAAAAATATAAAGAGACTGTGGCCACAAAGAATGAAAAAAGCTGTGTAGCAAGGTGAGTGCACACACAAGAGAAGAGAAAGGAAATGTAGAGCTGTTATGTCAGAGCATACATCATATGGGGCAGAACTGTGGTGTACTACTTAAAAGAAAGGATAAGAGTGGGGCTGTGTGGCAGAGAAGGTAAGATCTGTAGCTCAATGAATGATACCCCTGAAGTGCAACTTAATGAATGTTGCTTCCTGAAATGCATTTTCCCTGACCCCAACACCCTGAACCGAGAAGTTCCCACACACCTCTGCATGCAGTGTGCTGAAAGATCACACTGTTGCATTGTGCTGAGAGATCACAGTAGTAGTGCGAGTACAGTTTTATCACCCTTGCAGGGTGTTTCTCTTTTAACCATAGTATATGACCATGGTATTAGTGTATATAAAAAAAATGGTGTGGGGGATGAAGGCCCTCTCATGGGGCATTGCAGACAGGCTTGCCTCCTTGCAAAACAAAATGATTCAATGTGACGCTATCCACAGATTCATTACATATGTTCTTCAACAAGCTTAACTCACCTACCTTTGCTTTTTACAGGTTATGCTTTGTCTTTTCGTTGCTGTCACCAATGGCAACAGCAACAACAACTAGCATTAATTCAGATGCAGTCATATAAAATCCTGCCAGATTGGGTGGGTGGTAAATATAAATGTGTGATGCCTTGGATAGGTAGGAAAGGATAGGGGAGGCTGGGGGTAACTGCATAAGGCAAGCTCTAACACCAGGTGCACAAGAAGGATGAGAAATCTTCTATCAAGTAACTGTTTGAAATTTTGGGACCCGCTAGAGGGAGTCCCAAAATCTGGAGACTGAATAGCTGAAAAGAGGGCTTACATCTATATATATATATATATATATATATATATATATATATATATATATATATATATCTACCAAGTCCAAGATGCAATTTCTCCAATATTCCCTTTTCTCCAAGGTATGGTAATCTTGGAGTTGATATATATAAGTTTGAGGGTGTTTGTGGGTCTTCCCCCCTCATGTGGGGTACAGGAGGAGAAGAAGAAATTTTAAGGGGCACAGTGATCTTCGAGATTTGCTCTTCCTCTGTGTTTTTGGCATTCTTTTTTTTTGGTATGTCGGCACACAGCAGTGCCGACATTTCAGTAGGGATCTCTTTTATCATTTGGTAACTATGTGTAGCAAGACAGCACGGAAATGCTGGAGGCATTTTATTTTCTTAGTAACACTACAAATCTCTTGTTTTTCATCAACATGACAAAAGTTATAAAAAGAGATTCTCAAAATATGGGACAAGGTAATGGTATAAGCCATAAAATTCTTTCTTAGGAAATGATTCACAACCACCCTTATCAAATTTGTACGCATCATGAAGAATGGTAATATTATTATGAGGTTCCATTAACAACAAGGAGAATATCAAACTTGTGGGACTACTTTAAGAAAAAAAAATCCATCCATCCATAACCCCTTTTTCCCATTTTTGCACATGAAGTTAGGGTGTCACTTCAACAGTGACAGTTATCTAGAAACAAGGATTACACCACCAGCTGGCTAGCCCTGCCATGGTAGTTCTTCTGTACCGCACCACACACTGGCATGCACCAGTCCACTTACTGCATGTCTTTGGAATGTAGGAGAAAATGGGAGCACCTGGAGAAAACCCATGTAAACACAGGAAGGACATGCAGACTCCACACAGAAGCCATCCCAGCCTAGAATTGAACCGGAAAACTTCTAATTCTTGCTGTGAGATGGCAATGTTATCCACTCTGCCACTGTGCCGCCTTACTTTAAGAAAAAATACTTGAAGAAAAAAAAAGGAATTTTCTAATTTATCTAGCTCGCAGAAAAGAAACTGGAATGAAGTCAGGCAAACACAGAACCACAAAGGTAGAGCTGTAGATGTTAGAATGAGAGATGGGGTGCAAGTCAGTGTGGCGGTAGAAATGGAAGATCGAGGAGATCACTGATAGAGCGAGAAGTGAAGTCTATACTGAAAGTCAATTAAGATACATATAAACCTGCACTCCAATGACATAACCTGACAGTGTGATGACCTCTACATTTTACCAGCCTTTGCCTTCTGAAGGTATGAAAGTATTGCACAATGTATAGGTAATTGCGGTCTTGAAATCATTGATGTGTTGTAGAATGAAGGGTAGGGACCAAAGAAAATATTAGAATCACACATTTGCACACTTTCCCAAATATCAAATAATATACGCCTGATACAAATAACTGACTAATCAAGTAACTATTATCACGGGTTAAGACAATGATGAGAAACATAAGCTTTTGTACAGAATATACAAATTCTCACTAGAACTATACTGAGTACAGTATGAAAGAACATTAGGTATATTTTAGGATTTCTCTCTTCCATATCAGTTGTGCTTTATTGAGATCAAATATGTACCTATTTACAGAATAAGCTATCACATATTTTACAGCTTGAATTTCAGGATGAACTTCTACAATATCAATAAGTAACTCATATTTCCAACTATAGTTCTGAAATTTCAACTGAAATATCAGGAGAAAAGGGTATTTGTCCATACTCTACTGCCCCTTTACACAATAACAAAACCAAATTTGCATTGCAACCAACTTTATTGCCAGAACAAAAAGAAGTATATAGAACATTAATAACCATCAGTAATGTGAGTACATACATAATACTACAATATATATCGACTTTCATCCTGGCTGACTGGATTTCTAGACCACTCACCTGTAAATACATCAATGGTTAGCAGGGTGAGTGACCACTCACCTGTAAATGCATCATTGGTTAGCAGGTTTGAGAGACCCCTCACCTGTAAATACATCGATGATTAGCAGGGTGAGAGACCACTCACCTGTAAATACATCGATGATTAGCAGGGTAACAGACCACTCACCTGTAAGTACATCGATGATTAGCAGGGTAACAGACCACTCACCTGTAAGTACATTGATGATTAGCAGGGTACTAAACCATTCACTAATGGTTAACAGGGTAATAGACCACCCACTCTAATTAACTCTTGCAGTTCCCAAGACAAGTATCCTAGACAACTCACTCTTAACCTTCAACAAACTCAGGAAAGAAAAAAAGGAGACAGCATCCCTACAGGAGGCTTTTTGCCCAATGTGCCCTTCTCCTAAAAACTGTTTTCAGAATGGATGGGTGGGCTTCCACATTCCCCTTCACCAAGAGAAAGATAATTCTATCTCATTGTTTTAAATGCCTACTCCCTCTTCCCCATCCCTTCCCAGAATTATCTCATATCCTGTCTAACTGAATTAACACTTTTTGTTCTCCCTCTTTAATCTTTCACCCTAACTCTTGCCCCTTTTCCTCACACTACCTATTTCCCAAGTTACACCTCCCTCCTCTTTACTTTATCACTTGGGCAGGCATTCATGGACAAAAATGTCTAACTGGGCGAACACTCTTTATTTGAATCTGTACTAAACAGGTGATCTACTTGAGAGAATCAGTTATTCCTAATGGGTTGTATAATATCTATTTTGGCAAAAATGACAAGGCTTGTTATGCAAACTGGAATGTTGTCATTCCTGAAGTTTTTTGCATTTACTGAACTCCTGTTTAGTGAAACTGTTCTATCATACACTATGGCAGTGAAAACTATGGAATTCAGCCCAATGATTATACAATTTACTTCATTCATAGGTCATTTATTTAGCATCCAGAATATGTTGTTGAGATAGAAGTTGGGATAATTTACTGAATATTCTTTATCTGAGGAAGAGAATGCTAAAAACAGCATATCAAATGTCAACATGCAAAAATGAAAGATTTTCATACATCCTTGAAGATGTTTTTTCCCTAACTAAGGGTTAACTAACCCTGTC
>NC_056736.1:650720961-650723461 GCF_019279795.1 Protopterus annectens
TTTTGTATTTTCCCAGTTGTGTGATTACTCAGATTTCTTTCTGATGTTCTTTCAATGCCTGGGCTGATGTTCATTGCTAATGAGCACAGTGCTTGTTTTTCACTTTCTATGGGGTTTTGAATTAGCTGGAGTCTAGCATTTAACATGGAACATTAAGGAAGTTTAGTGTAGCATTTTTATTAATTGAACTTTCTTATTCATTTTGTAGCATGTTTATTTATTTTGTATACTGTTTTTCACTGATAATTTTAAGAAATCAGATAAGGCTACAGTTAATAAGGAGGGTGCTCTAATTTCAGATCTAGTAGCTTATATTAGGGATCATTATCTTGTTTTTTGTATCCTCTTCTTTCCTTTTCATCTATGTCTGCAAATTATCAAGTCCTTTCTACTCCTGGCCCACTCTCTTTTTTTTCTGTCTTTCTTGAGAATTGGTAGCATTTCCACCCATTCATTCCTCTTTTTGCACTGGTGGTAAGAGACCCTTAAAGCAAGGGGACATCATTCAGGTTATCATAGGTACTTGTTTATGTACCCTAGCATCCACATTCTTCTGGCAGGAACAACCACGATAGCAGCCATGTATATGCCTTTGCACATGGTCAGCCTTGATACAGTGCACACTACTTAGAATATGTACTCTTCATACAGCCTGTCTGCTTCTGTCAAATTCTGTTATGACTACTTTTTCACTGGGTGTCAGTACAGTAGCGACAAAAGCTGTTTCACTCCTTAAGATAGGTGAGCCAGCAGTAGTTCATAGGTTAGTACTAGGTTAACAACTACTGGGGCCTTTTTAAGCCTAGCCATGTGTCTCGGTCAAGATTCAAACCCTGTAGCTTTTATCTGTGACGTTAACACCTTAACAATTATGCCGACTCTCCCCTGCTTGCTCACTTCTAGTTCATTTGCAGATTCTTCTAATGCCCACATTGCTAACTGATCTTGGGTTGTCTGCATCCTTCTATATGACAGACATGGACTAATCATCCCTTGTCCTGGATTTCCCAAATGTAATCATGTTAATATACTTTCATTTCAATATTATTTCTGGCATTATTTATGCATGTATTTATTTAATTATTTATTGTCATTTGTTAATGGGAAAGTTCGACTGGGCACAAGTGCCCTTTTTCAGCAGAGGCTCAGGGAGGAAAGTTCCAAGGTAACATATTTTATGCAATCAGTATTTGTAATAGCAAATTTTATAATGCAATTTCAGTGACTACATGGCATAGTAGTCAGTATAATAAAATTAATGCAATATTAACAAACATTAATATGCAGCTTTATACTGTATCAGATAGGAAGGAATAATGTTGCCTCACAGCAAGAGGTTCTCCCGTTCGATTCTTGGCTGGAGCGTCTTTTGTGTAGAGTCTGCATGTCCTCCCCATGGTCAAGTCATGTTAAAGACATGCAGGTAGGTGCGTGCGGGAATGGGTGTGCCTTCTTTGAAGGTTGGGCTTTGGGCTGGCAACTCGGCACCGTAAAATACCACTGCCAATCATGAGCAGACCGGAGTTCCACTGTGGCGACTCCTAACCGGGAAAAGCCGAAAGAGATAGTTTAGAGTGAGGTATTAGAGGGGATAAGCAGGATTAAGTGATTTACTGATTTAAAGGGAGTTATAAGAAGTTGGTGAAGGATGTTAAGGGAAGCTATGCCCCAGATGAGGAACAGGGACAAAGCAGGGAGGAAATCCTTTAGTAATGGTTTGAAAAATGAAAGTGTGAGAGCTTCAGAGGGGAAAAAAGAATGGCAAATTTCACTTGATGAGGGCATCATGAGAGATATGCAAATTTCCTGGTAAGATTGTATAGAATTCTTCCATCTCACTGGCTTCTGAATGCAGAATGATCAGTTTTAAAGATCTTTATTAATGCAGGCAAGGCAATTGTGATGCCTGTGCAGTGGCCCAGCAATCAAGGAGCCTCAATCCTCACCACTTACACCAGTGAAGGGAATCCATATAGGGGAAAGGATAGTAAATACACACACACAGTAAAGTACAATTTCCCTTAAGAGCACACAGAGATCACAGTCAGTCTGAGCCTGATTTCTCCCTTTCTCTTCAGGTCCCCAATAAGACTCCCCACTGGCACAGCTATAGGGTCCAGATCTCAGCCTAGTGGGCAAGCTAAAACCTCCAGCACCCTCTCTGTCCAAACAGTGCTTTGTGCCCCTGCCCAAGTAGCTAACACACACAGACTTTGAGATAAGAGTTATATACAACCACACAGACACTCCTGGGGAAAGCTGGCACAAGTTTTCCAGCTGTGCCCTTTTTCTGCCCAGTCTGAAAGGTAGTATCAGCTGCCACCACCCACTAATATCACCTACTCAAAGGTCCTTATGAAAGGGTGTCCAGTTATTACTGTGCAATATTCTTATCCAAATGGTAAGTGTGACTGAACAGTCGAGGCTTATTAGAGTTACTTGGTAGAGTATCACTATATACATGCAATGTACTCTAGAGCTTAAATTAACTCTACATAAA
>NC_056736.1:650728461-650753461 GCF_019279795.1 Protopterus annectens
ATATATAACATATTGCTACAACACATTCACATAACATTTATTAACTATTTATTTGTAATATTCATAATATGGTTATTACAGACACAAACATTTTTAACTAAAGACTTTAATACATGTGGTATTATTTTGTGTGATTATTGGTTTTAATTTAATTAATTGGATAATTATTTATGAAATGAGTCATCTGGGTATTCAAATTCCCATTTAATTATAACACAGATTCTACTTTAAAATGATAATTTCCAGGCATAAAAACAATTATTGCATTGTCTGTATCAGTCCCTTCCTATATCTGACCCCCTTGCTAACTTCTAAGTGAATATGTCAGAAGCAGTTTACCGGCTTATTAACAACTCCTACCTGGGCCTTAACTTCACAAGGCACTGCTGGGTCTCAGCCATTCATCTGCCACTTCATTGGTCAGAGGTAAAACAAATCCCACTTTGAATGACACCTTGACCCACCCTGAAACCAGTGCTACCATCTCCCTTTACATGCCTTAGATCTGATAGTCAAGACTGTGTAGGCAGGATTGCACTTCCATAGCTAAGGAAGGAGAGATGAGGACAAAGTTGTTTGTGCCCAATCTCCAAATACTACTGTGGTCTGTGTGTGTTGTGCTTTCATTATCAACAATGTGTAGCATTCTGACATTATAATTCTGTTTCTTTTAGCTGCTATTGGTGAACCTCTTACAGCAGATATAATAGCAAAGAATGCAACGATGGTTGAATGTTCTTGGACATTATATAATGAAAAAGATGCACCCATTCAAGAATCTGCAAACATATCTGATGAAGTAAGTGAAATATTGCTGTTGATTTAAAAATCATTTAAACCTCAGAAATAATGTCAGTGGCATATGGAATTGTATTTCTTTCTGTTTTAATATTTCAGCATAACATTATTTCTTTAAAAAAATTAATAATGCTGCTCTTAAGAAAACCATGTGTGTGTGTAGCAACATGCAGTGATTCAAATAAATGCAGTTAAATAATATTTAATATGAACTGTCATGCTAGTTGCATAAGTTGTAATTTGTTGCAACACTTTACTGTGGTTTTGCATGGAGAAATGTTTACTTTTCTGATCAATTTGACAACAGATGATGAAATGTGTTTCCTTGAATATAACCAATTCCTTGCTGTCATTTGCCTAAAGGTGCTGCTCATAGGGCCTGTACCTTCAGTGGTCTCTTTTCATATTGACTTTTGTAGATTCCAGTATTTTCTTCCATGTAGCTAACTGACCAAACTATAGTGAAGAAACAATTTGACGACAACATAACAATATAAAAATATACTTTAGTGCATAACTTTTTGTATTCATATTAATTTTAATTCTGCTTACTAAGAATAAAACTGTTTATCAACAGAACATCACTGAATGCAGTCCCACCTCGGCCAGTGGTCAGCAGCCCGAGACCTGCAAGGAAGATGTGGCTATTTGTATAGTTCCTTGCGGTTTTGATGATCCTCAACAATCACTTTGTTCCCACTCTTACTCCTTGTTACTCCTGTTACTCTGCACCTGGGTGTTCATTGTGGTTTTGCTGATCCTCAACAACCACTTTGTTCCAACACTTACTCCATGTTACTCCTGTTACTCTGCACCTGGGTGTTTATTGTGGTTTTGCTGATCCTCAGCAACCACTTTGTTCCTACTCTTACTCCTTGTTACTCCTGTTACTCTGCACCTGGGTGTTCATTGTGGTTTTGCTGATCCTCAACAACCACTTTGTTCCTACTCTTAGTCCTTGTTACTCCTGTTACTCTGCGTCTGGGTGTTCCTTGCAGTTTTGCTGATCCCCAACAACCACTTTGCAACCACTTTGTTCCCTCTCTTACTCCTTGTTACTCCTGTTACTCTGCACCTGGGTGTTCCTTGTGGTTTTGCTGATTGTCATATTTTCAATTGTTTCTATGCACTTTACACTCATATGACTGCTTCTCTTATTTCACCCTTAAGTATAATATATGCATAACAATTTTTCCAGAAGTTTAGAAACAAATATAAAAAAAAAACATTCTGCATTGTGGATTTGCATCATCCTCATGTTCCATGTTCCACTCCAGTCCTTCTGATTAACTTATAATGATTACTGCTTTCAACCAATCAGAAGGGTGGGGTAGCATGACCCATGGAGATAATAGGAAATGAGAATGTTCTTGGTTTAATTTCTCCTGAAAACATTGAAAAAATAATGCTTAAGTAATGAAGACTGCCTTTTTATACAGTGCAATTGTTTAGATTTTTCCTCCAAGAGAAAGGACACAAGTGTTTTTTTTTTTCTTGCTACCATGTGAATTATTAGTGAGGTTAATTATATTTTTCATATGCTAGAAATTCATGTTCAGGATGTAACAATATTGGAGTATTTTAAATGCCATTGAATAGGAAGTGCTAGATGGGTAAGAGTCTTTCTTGATTGGGGTTTAACCTGGGCTGTTGGGGCAGCAGCAAAGCCAGGTGTCTTTGAGATGTTGCTTCAGTTGTGTTTTGATTATTGACACAAGGCATTTGTCTATAGATAATAGATATCTATTTGGGGTGTACCACTGTAGCAGAGATTTCAGGCAAATATGGTACACTGTGGGCAGTTTTAGATGCGTATAAGTCACATGATTACCAATTCTATCCACTTAAGGAATTTTAAGATTGTACAGAGGCGGATTTGGGTAGGAGTGTTGGCAGCAACTTTTGCATTTTTGTTGCAGAATTGCTCTAGTTTACATAACTATGGCATTTGTAGATGGGTGAACACTGATGTGGCATAGAGTAGGGTTGGAAGAAAGTATGCAGAACCAGAGGTCTGACTCAGTATAGTAAGCCTAGTTGTTGGTGTATTTACTTAATAGCAGTTTAAGTGTAATTTTAGGTTTTCATCTGTGGCGACTCCCAGAGGTTTCGTATCACTAACTAACTCAATTTTCATTTTGTTTGTTGATGTAATTGAGAAGAGGTTTTGTGTCAGTGCAGTGTTTAGGTGTGAACAACACTAGCTTTATAATTTACGTATTTACATTTTAGATTCTGAAGCAACTGGAAGTTGTCTGTTCTTAACAAGAACCATCTTATTAAATGAAAAAAAAATCATAGTGGCACAATCTCAGTTGCATACATTAAACCTTACAAACCATGCTAACACAACTGTAGCTGCAAACATTATACATCACTTTTAATATATGCAGTCGTCAATCAACCATTGCATAGCTCATTCAGATCCTGCCTTCTTTTAAACATCATTCCTCCTCTTCATGTAGTGGTCCCGCATTTCCCATTTTTTTCTCTGTAATTTACTCCTATCCTTTCGTAAAAATCCCATTTCCAGTTGTTTTATTTCTGTTACTATCTTTGTTACTTCTAGTAAAGTTGGTTTAGACTTTGATTTCCATTTTCTAGTTTTTGCCTTTTTTGGCTGCCATCATAATTAGACTCAACAAGGCCTTACTATGTCTAGACAATTCCAACTCTGTATCATAGATCAAAAAGTCATTTCCCTAGTCACTCCAATTTGCTCACCCAGCATCTCTGACAGAGTAGTCTGCATGTAATCTTTAAAGTCAGCCAGTGCATTACACTCCCAGAAAATATTTTCCCAGTTACCTCTTTCTTCCCCATGCCATCTCCAACATTTGCTGTCTACCTGAGGAAAGATTCTTTGGAACCTGGTTAGGGTATACAATGTCTATGTAAACACTTTCAGGCAAAGATCATAAATCTTATAGATTTTGTTGCATATTTGGGAGACATACATATATATCCCCACATTGTTTTCTTTGTGAATTGTTTATTCAATCTCTCTTTCCAATTCTTCCTAATCTTTTCTGATTGATTCCTATAGTTATCATGCAATATTTTATATGCTCTACTAATTATTCCTTTCTTAACAGCTACTTCTGTTCTAGATTCTACTAAGAACTAAACCAGTGCTGGTCTTTTGTTTAGGACCCTCCTATTTCTTTCTCGTTGCCTGTACTCTGATACCAATCCTTGATATGGAAGGCCGTCTTTCCCTCTCTATTTATTTGCACCCAATACCTTGGTTCCTTTGCCAGTTTTCTCCAATATACTCCTGCCCCCTCTTGTGTATTGTCTGTATCCCTAATTATGATCACCCCCTATCAGCAGAATTTCCTTTCTCCATTCCCATATTGGCTTAGTTCTTAGAATATTTTCTGCTACTTTATGAATATAATATTCTGTATGATTATTGTTGCTCTCCTTAAAGGTTTGCATCCAAAATCCCAGTCTCTCCCTGTTACTTAGACTTCCCCCTGTTTCTTCATCATCTCTTCCCATTTTTAGTTATAGTTTTCTGCTTGTGCTATATACAGGAATCTTAACTGTGTTGCTCTGAAGTACCCCTTCAAATCAGGTAGTCCTAATCCACCCTGTTCTATTGGAAGAATAAGCTTATCCCAATTGATTCTTGCCATCTTCCCCTCCCAGATAAATTCCTTCAACTCTTTAATAATTACTATCCACAACGTCTCCTCTGGTTGATAAAAATATGCCTGATCTGTATATAGGACCAAAGGGACTAAAACATTTTAACTGCTTATATCTTACTATCAATATCAATATAACAGAGCTTCGTTTTCTCAATTCTTGTATTACCTTTTGTTTGGTCTCTTCCCATATATCCTTAGCCGTGGTATCGTTTTTAATCCATACTCCTAAATACTTCATTTTTATCATGTCCCCATAAGTATGGATATTGCTGAACCAAGTTGTATGTGGGTACATAATTTACCGCTATTGCTTTTGCTTTGGCTTCATTAATTTTGTATCCTGAGAAGGTTTTAAATTGTATCAATATGATCCACAGCACTATAATGACCCTTTTCTGGTTTTGTCAGGTATAAAATAATGTCATCTGCAAATCGAGCCAGCTTCTCTTGATTACCATACCAACTATATCATTGAATTTCTGAGTCCCTTATTTTCTTTGCCAGTTGTTCTAAATATAATGCAAACAACAAAGGGCAAAGAGGACACCCATGCCTAGTTCCTCTACTCAGGCAGAGATTATTAGAGAGCACCCTGCCCACTTTAATTTTCACCTCCAATCCCTTATATATCATCCTAATCAGCCTTATAATTTTTTCAGGGAATGCAAATGCCTCCATTCCTCTGCAAATAAATTCCCAGCTCAATCTGTCAAATGTTTTTTCTGCCTCAAGACCTACCAACAACAGTAGCATTTTCTTACAGTTTGCTTCCTTCTGGATCATCACTGTTCTGTTAATGTTGTCAAATGTTTGCCTCTCCTCCACAAAACCACATTTATCCATATCTATCAATTTTGGCATCACTTTTGCCATTATTTTAGCCATTACAGACATGAACACTTTATAATCAGAGGCTGGGTCTGTTGGATCTTTACCCTCTTTAGGAATTAGAGCTACCACCACTTTCTTCCAGGATGACAGTACTTCTCCTCCTCTTAAAATACTGTTAAACAAAACCTTTCAGATCTTTATCAGTTTTTCCTCCTAGCTTCCAAACTTTGATAGGAATGCCATCTACTCCTGGGGACTTTCCTGTAGATTGGTTATACATCACCATTTTTATCTCATCTCCTCCTATTCTGTTAGTAATTGAGCCTCTTCTACCTCTAACCTGGGCATGTTTAATTCTTCCATAAACATTTCCGTTTGTACCTTTTCCTGATTTCCATATTTCTCTGCTTTATATAGACTTTCATAGAATTTTCAAAGTATTTCCAATACTTCTACAGGATTCATTGTTATCTTCTTTGTTTTAGGCTCCATAAGCTTGGTGAAAGCTGTTTCTAATTTCTGTTGCCTGAGTCGTTGTGCTAAAAGTTTTTGTGCTCTAGGGTTATTATCAAAAAACAGTTACTTAATAGCAATCTTTTTAAACCCATGCATATTATTAAGGTAATCCCTTATTTTCTGTTTACCATTCTGTAGTTTCTCCTCTTCTTGTTCTCTGAGATTCTCCCTATTTTGCAGTACTTTAACACTTGTCAGTCCCTCTAAGTAATTATTGTTACTTCTTAACCATATCTCCCTTTCTTTTATTTCCACCCTATTTTTAAATTCCACTTTAACTTTATCTCACTCCCTAGCTATATTTTCAGAAGAAATATGTATGTTCTCTAATAGCTTCTGAATAATTTCCACTGCCCACTCTTTAAATTCCTCACTTTTCAACAGATGGGTGGAAAATTGCCAATGTCTCATTTTTATTTCATTAACCTGTGTTTTTATTTTAATTATTATTAATTATTGTTATTTGAATTTTGCGGTTTAGGATGTTCGGTGTATTCGCGGTTCGCGGAATACATGGCAGTGTTTTCACATTTGTGACTAGGGCTTTTGCGATTTTAATATAGACCCCTTTCTCCCCTCTCCTTCCCTCTCCAAAGTAGTTCTCAGAAGCTTAGTGACATAATGTAGTGCATATTGTTTAAGTCCCCTACAAATTTAGCAAAGTCCACAAAAATCCAATATTTCCAAATCCTCTTGCTCTGTTATGTTTTACATATATAATTATTGTTTTGTAATCCCACATTTGTTTTAGAGGTAACTGATTTTGTTCTCCAAACATTAATAACATAAAGCAGAGTATAAGATTTAAAGTTCCCTACAAGTTTGACAAAGTCCAAGGAAATTCGATATTTTCAGATTTTCCTGTTCTGTCATGTTTCACAAGTATGATTATTGCTTTATCATCCCAGAGTTGTCGATTTCCAAGTTACTAGCTTTAATCCTATTCATCTCCATCTCCCAAATCCTGTCTCTGTTTCATTTCCAACATATTCCAGATTCTTCTAGTCAAGTCTTATGTTTTCTTCCTTTTCTCAGGCAATTGAAACAGTGGAAAAGATTTCACAGGCTCAGTCTCTCTGTAGTCCTTAGCACCAAGAGAACACAAAGCAGAACCTCCTTCTGATTCACAGCTAATTCTTTGTTGGACAAACTTTTTTTATTTCATCCTTAGCATGTACTTCTTCAAAAAATGATTTTTCCCCTTCAGGGAAGAACACTTTGAAGATGGCTAGGTGCAGCAGTTTGAATCTCATGCTTGCTTTTCGACATTCCCTAAATAATGGAATATATTTAGTCCTCTTCTGCCTGGTGTACACTGAGTAATCATTCTCCACAAATACTCTACTATACCCATTTTTAGCACATTATCTTTCTGCCGCAGTTTTGTCAAAACCAGTTCCTTCTGTTGATAAGACTGCATTTTTACTATTAAAGGTGTAGGTTGTTTTTTGGTAACCAGATTTGGGGCATACACACAATGTGCTCTTTCAATTAACAGTTTATGTTGTGGAATACCAGTTATTTTGCTTATTTGTGCTTTCATAAAATTAATAAAGTTAGTTCCTTACAACTTCTCTGGTACAGCATAAAATCACCCTAGGTGCTGTATTCTCTAATTCTATTATTTTTGAAACATCTCTTCTTGTGTAGTCTCATATTCATCCAGCCTAGTCTTCATTTCAGACTCTGAGTTTTGCAGTTCTGTCACCTTAACTGAATATCTGTTTAAAGCTTCTTCCATTTTTTCCAGCTTTTTATTGTTTATACTTCTTCAGTGTTTCATTTATTTTATCCAGGTATGTGTGCAGTTGCTTTATACTCTCCTGTAGGTTACTGGAAGTCATGTCTGGACCTTGTAGTGCTTCTTGCTGAACTGAAGTACCCCTTTCAGTCTGTGCTTCTTTCTTACCTTTTGAAGCTGATTTTCCTCCAGATCCTTTATGTTTTTTTTCTGGCACCCAGGCAGTGCACTTACTAGCCAGTTACTGAAATTTACCCAGAAATCTAGGTCCACTGGCCTTCTTTACTAAGTTTCTATTTTAAGAGTCAAAGAGCCAAACTTAAGCTGTTACACAATGTGCAGCCATCTTGGAAAACCCCCAGCTGGAAGTTGTTGAGTCATTTTTCTTTTGACAGAAAGGAATTTGAGTTATTCTTTTGGAGTTCAGTTAAATTAGTGGATGAACAGATTAGGATGGAGTCATCAACATACTGGATTATCGTGGCGTGATTGGTTGCAGCTGGGAGATTAAAGATAAATATGTTGAATGGAAGACTGTCAAGTGCAGAACCTTGTGGAACACTCACGTCAAGTACATAGCCTTGTGGAACACTCACATCAAGTATGAAACCTTGTGGAACACTCAGATCAAGTACAGAACCTTGTGAAACAATCACAGAAACTGTAAGGAAGGGGGATTGTGAGCCATTCCAGTCTGCAGATTGGGATCTGTTACTAAGGTAGCTTTTTAACTAGGCACTGGCTGTATTAGAGAGTCCAGGCTGTGTGAGCTTTAGCAAAAGTTTCTGAGAAAACTGTTCAGACCAGATTACCCTTGTTTCTGTGATGATTGATGCTGTCATGGAATTTGAGTAGTGATGTGTTTGTGTTATGATCAGGATAGAATCTGTGTTGTGCTGGGGAAAGGAGAGTGTTGTCAAGAGGTTGTAGGAGAAGTTGATTGTGAATGCATTTTTTCAAGAGTTTTGGACAGAGATTTTAGTATGGCAGTGGGCCTACAGATTGCCATGTCTTTAAAATGTCCACCTTTGTAAATAAGTAGGATACATAGCTGTTTTCAGATCTTTGGTAGATAAGATACCTGTAGAGATTTGTGTATTAGAATGAAAATAAGGTGTGCTAGAGCACTGACAACAATTTTAATGTACTTGGTCAGAGCTTATGAAAAGTTAGGTAGTAGGTTTTATGCTGTGGAGATATTATTTGATGGCTCTAGTTGGTATGCATTTAATATTAAATGCACTGCTGTGTTTCTGCTGTAGTGGAGATGGTTGTGAGTGATTATTGATTATAGGTATTATCTCTAATCAAAAAGCCATGGTGGTGCAGTGGTAGAGTTGTTGCCTCACAACAAGAGGTTCTCCCGTTCGATTCTCGGCTGGAGCACCTTCTGTGTGGAGTCTGCATGCCCTCCCCGCAGTTGAGTGGTGTTTGAAAGACATGCATAGAATAGGCATGCCTTCTTTGAAGGACGGATGTCGAGCTGGCACTTCGGCACTGTAAAAATCTACTGCCAATCATTAGCAGACCGGAGTTCCGCTGTGGTGAGCCCAAACCGGGAAAAGCCGAAAGAACAACTGGTATTATCTCTGATCAGAGTTGATGCAGATTATATAAATGTATGTTAATGTTTGTGGCTATTTGTTCACTCAGTGCTGTTGAGCTTGGGAATGGTTGTGCGGTTTTGGTTTTAAGAAGACATTCCTCATAGTTTTAGGATTCAGTTGTCTGTTTTGCAAATTGTGTAAAAATAGCTTCTCCTCCCCATTTAGATTTAGTTTGATTACACAGATGACGGTATTGCTGATGTATTTGTGAATTTTTGGTAGAGATCCATGCTTTCTAGAGTTTCTGTCTCTCCCTTATTTATGACTTACTGACTGAGACAGGGGTCAGGATGCATTTTTATTCCCTTTTCTTTACTGGGGATTGCCCAATGAGTAAATCAGCTGTTGAATTGTCATGTGGCTTCATCTAGTGCAAATTGCTTTAGGAAAGACTGATTAATGATTTGCATGTTAGAAGTGAAATATTCTTGACTGAATTTTGGAAAGGTTCTGTACCAGACTTAAGAGGTGGGCTTTTGGAGAGTATGTTTGTTTTCTGAGAGCAGAAGAGGGGTATTGGTCACTGAGGTTGTCTGACAGGATGTTGGTTTTGGTAATATTATTAGGTTGGGTAGTTAGGATTCGAGGGTTGAACAATTTTTGGAAGATTTAGTGTATCTAGTTGGAGAGGTAATTATTTGGGTGAATGTGAAGAGATTAATACGAGATGTACAATTGTTATTAAGTGTACTTACTTAACTGTGTTAACTGGGTAGGTATGCTGGTCTAATGATGCTTTTCAGCCATGACCTGAGATTAGAAGCAGTAGCAATTGCAAGATGTTCATCGTGTTACCCTGCTGCAGTCATCACACTTGGGTTATCCTGCCATCAGACGGTCCCGCAGTCGGCCCGAATTCCAAAGTCTTGGTCCGGCGTCAGTTGCTGTCGCTTCTTCCCTGACATCAGAGTGCCAGGGGTATATAAGAGGCATCCGATGCCATTTTCTTCAGTCTTTCTTGCCGCGCGGTGCCCGAAGCAGAAGCAGTTCGCAAGTGCCGGTCGGCCGACACCTGAGATTTTCGATTCAAATTTCAGTCCGAAGTCTTCAATAAAGCTAAGTACCCCATTGGGGAACCTTTTCTTGCCTCAGTCCGATGTCAGAAAAAGTTAACAATTGCATTTCTTGTGGGAAGCAAATACCTCATAAGGACTTCCATTCTTATTGTATTCCTTGCCTAGGCCCGGACCACGACGTCACAGGTTGTCGGTTTTGTGCTAGGTTTAAGAAACAAACTATCAAACGCCGTTTTGAATTCGCATGCCATTACTTTGGTAGAAAATTTAATTATATCATGCCGTCGGAGCAGCCGATGACCGGCATGCATAAATAACGCAAGGATAAGGACAGGCAGCCTAGGAACAAGCCAGACTCCAAGGCCTCTGCTGGGCCTGTTGCCAGTTCTCCGGTTTTCAGTGAGGTGCCTACGCAGCCCCTGACGACCACAGAATTGGAACCCCAGAGAGCTGCAGATTCTCAAGCAGAGTCTACTAGGCCGACACAGCCATCTTCATTAGGCCCTTCCGACACCGGAGCTGAAGGAGACCCCGGTGCAGTGGAAACACCTTCCGTTGCAGAAGGTGTCTTCAGACCAACTACACTCACCATTAAATCTTATGCTAAGCTTAAAACTCCTTTGGGGAAACTTTACATACCATGAGGGAACATTTCCACTGGGAAGGCCAGGACTACTCTGATTCTAAGAAAAGACTCCAAGAGTTCCTTTTACTACCCCAGCACAGACCACTTCCTATCCCTCCAGTTTTAGATATTGTGGATGATGTTTGCTTGGAGTGTAGTCTAAATCCAGACTCTCTACCTCCTGCTCCAGCCAAACCAGACAGATACTGCAGAGTACCTGACTCACACAAATTCTTTTATAAAAGCCCTGTGGCTGACCCAGAAACAATTTCCCAGGGTCCCAAGGGGGCTAAAGCTTCTATGGCTAAAATCCTGTGCCCTCTGAAAGGGATTCCAGAGCCCTAGATAGATGGGGAAAGAAAATATACACCTCAGCAACTCTGGCTATGAGAGCATTAAATTGTCAGTTTCACATGCTGAAATATCAGCAATTCCTAATGTCTCAATTAAAACAAAAAATGAGCACACATACTGAACAGTCTGAATTCAAGGAAATGCAGGATCTGTTGCATGCGGCTGAACAGGTGGGCAAACATACTTTACAATGTGGATTTGATTCATTGGAAGCTTCCTGTAGAGCAGCTGTTACTGGGTCTGTCATACGTAGACATGCTTGGTTAAAAGAACAAACTCTGCCTGATCATGTTAAAGCAAAATTATTGGATGCACCTTTACAGCAGGATGTATTATTTGGTGTCAAAGCAGAAGAGGTTTTAAAGAAAATGGAGGATAAGGCAAAGTCTATGCAGACGGTCAAGGATTTTTTACAGGTACAACCCCCTCGTTTCAGCAGAAATTGGCCAACAAAAAAACTGGTCCTTTCCAGCTTCTGACAGATCACAGAGGGGCAAATACAGACGCCCAAGGGGCAGAGGTCAGTCACAAGGCCCTTACAAACCTTGCCAATGGGGTACTGCTACCCAGAAAGGAGGAGAAGACAGACCCCAAGCTAGCAGAAGACAAGCACAATGACTCAGTCCTCAAACTACAAAGCAAATCTCTCCTGGCAGCTCCTTTGGGAGGAAAATTAGCATTTTTTGCAGACAACTGGCACATCATCACAAAAGACAAATGGGTCCTAAACATTGTCTCACAAGGATACAGATTCCACTTTCATACTTGCCAAGGATAAAAGGAATGCCAAACCTGCCACCAAATCAAGGGGCAGAGGCACAAAAACAAATTACAGCTCTCATGGACATGAGAGTCATTCAACAGGTACCTACAAAGGAGCAAGGACAAGAATTTTACTCAAGACTCTTTCTAGTCCCAAGAAAAGACAAAGCATGGAGACCCATTCTGGATCTTTCAGTTCTGAACACCTATCTGCAAGTACCATAATTCAAGATGCTAACACTACAGCAGCTTCTTCCCATGCTGGGCAAGAATGCTTGGCTAGTAACGTTGGACCTCAAGGAGGCATACCTGCATGTCCCTATCAGACAAAATTGCAAAAGATACCTCCGCTTCATTGCAGGTTCAATGCATTATCAATTCTCTGCACTGCCCTTTGGCTTATCTACTGCCCCCAGGGTTTTTACAAAATGCCTGGCACCAGTAATTGCATACTGCAGACAAAGAGGAATTCAAATATACCCATACCTGGACGACTGCCTTCTTCAAGCAGAAAGCAAGGACATTCTTTTAAAGCATCTGGCATTTGTCAAACACCTTCTAAGTTACCTAGGGTACACAGTAAACGAAAATAAATCAAAACTAGTGCCCTCACAAAACATAATATTCCTGTGTGCCAGCTTGAATACAACGGCCCAGATGGCTTATCTCACACCAGACAAGCAACAACAACTGACTCAATATTTCAAAATAATGGCAACAAAGACCCAACTCCCTGCAAGAAAAATTCTGCAGGCCTTGGGATTCATGGCATCTTGCATACTACTAATACCATTTGCAAAACTGCATATGAGGAAATTACAATGGTACCTGAAAAGCGTATGGACTCAGCACAGCCACAGCTTGGAAACAATGATACCACTCATTCCCTGCCTTCAACAGGAGTTTCTATGGTGGGCACAGGCATGTCACCTCAACAAGGGTCAGCCTTTCACCTTACCTACAGCCAGGCAAACTAAAACAACACATGATGCATTGGACTATGCCTGGGGAGCACACATGGCAGGACAGTGCATTCAGGGCAAATGGACTACAGATCAAAGGCATCTGCATATCAGTCAAAAAGAAATGCTAGCAGTACAGAATGCCCTAACAGCTTTCAAGGACCTCTTACACCCAGGACAACTAATAATAAAGATGGACAATACCACAGTAATGTGGTACATAAACAAGCAAGGGAGCACACATTCCTACCCTCTATGCAGGCAAGCAATGACCTTGTGGAACACGGCACTGCCTTACCAGGTTCAATTACAAGCACAATTCCTGCCAGGAAAGAAAAACACATTGGCAGACGACCTAAGCAGAAACATCATGGATCCACACGAGTGAAAACTAGATCCACAAGTATTTGCAATGATAGCTCAAAAATGGGGACGCCCAGACATAGATCTGTTTGCCAGCCCCCAAAACTACCAACTTCAAAAATTTTGCACAAGGACATTCCCTCCACAAGCTTGGAAAGTGGACGCCCTCTCATTCAGTTGGAAAATATTAACAGTGTATGCCTTTCCTCCACTGCCTCTTCTAGCAAAGGTATTGCTGAAAGTCAGATTAGAGAGGCCACAAATGATACTCATTGCACCAGACTAGCCATGCCAGCATCGGTATCCAATTCTAAGGAACATGGCCCACAGCCCACCATGGATTTTACCACAAATTCCTCACCTGCTCACCCAGCGAGACAATCAGATTCTACACAGTCAGCTTAAGACTTTAAACCTGGCTGCATGGCAAATTACTTAAACAGCCAGTCAACATCTCTATCCAAAGCTGTTATGGATGTCATTCTAGAGGCCAGGAGGCCCAGCATCAGAAAAACCTATTCAGACAAATGGAAAAGATTTTGCACCTGGAACCAGGCTAAAGGCCACAAACCCCTTGATCCAAACCTTCCTCAGATTCTACAATATTTAACTGAGATGTTGCACAAAGGACTTTCATTTTCATCTATTAAGATCCACGCCTCAGCAATTTCAGCTCATTACAACATGGATCCTCCTTTATTTATCCTCCATCCCTTAAATGGTTTCATGCCTACCTCTCGGGTAGACAACAAGCAGTTCTGTGGCAAAATAAGCTCTCTCTCCTGCTACCAAATACCATAGGAGTTCCTCAAGGCTCCATATTAGGACCTCTTCTTTTCTCAGTCTTTATAAATTACCTCCATTCAGTCATCCCCGAAGCCACCTGTATTCAGTATGCAGATGACTCAACTCTAATATGTTCCGATGACTCTCTACCAAACCTACAAGCTGCCACCCAGCTCTGTTTTACTACAGTCAAAAACTGGCTCTCAGATCATCATCTGATCTTAAACCCAAACAAAACCAAACTACTTCTCTTTTACCCAACAAATACATCCCCTCCCACACATCTTACTATACAATCCAATAATGGTACCATCATCTCACCAGACTCCTACACAAAGCTACTAGGAGTTATCATTGACAACAAACTTAGATTCGATATGCATATCAACCAAATCATTAAGTCCGTAAACAAGAAACTTGGGTCCTTATACAGGATAAAGAACTTCCTAACCCCTCTGGCCAACGTGGCCACTGCCCACTCACACCTTCTCTCTACCCTTCTATATGCCTTTCCCGTGCTTTCTAACCTTAACAAATCTGACCTGAACAAACTTTCAGGTTGTTATAATCATATTGCCAGATTTGTAACCGGATTGCCCTATAGAACACACCACTGCTTTAACTTGAAAAAACTTGACTGGATAGAACTCCCTAATCTTCTCAAGATGAACCAACTCATAGAAGCTTTTAAAATTCTTAAACAACCTGATAACACCCCTGCACTGAAAAATATAATAATTCCTTACACCAATCTAAGTTGCCTTTGCTCATCAAACAGACTCCTTGTCCAAACACCCAAATCCAACAATATGGGTGGCGATGCTCTGTTCGCCAACACCACTGGAAAGCTATGGAACTCCCTCCTCAACAACCTCATGCTTATTACTTCCCTTGTTCAATTCAAAAAGAGTCTAAAACTCCATTTTAAGTCGCATTGGCTATGTCCATGCTCAAATCCAGACTAGCTCCTCTTCGTTAAACCAAGGCTCAGCTTTGTTCTGGAAAAGCTTACACTGTTGCCCTTTGAACCAGCTTTTTCAGCTGATTTAAAATTTCTTTCATGGAAAACTGCCCTGCTACTAGCAATAACCTCAGCTAGAAGAGTCTTAGAGCTACAGGCGCTAATGGCAGTGGAGCCTTTCCTCATTTTTCATCAAGACAGAGTATCTCTATGAACTAACCCTTCCTTTATGCCAAAGGTGGTATCCAGTGTGGCCCTAAACCAAACCATTCATTTGCCCACCTTTTTCCCAAATCCCCAGAACAAAGGAGAAAGACTCCTGCACTCTTTGGACATTCACAGGCAATTACGTTACTACTTGGATAAAACTAAGGCTTTCAGAAAATCTGACCAGCTCTTTGTAGCCTATGCTGCAGGATCACAAGGAAAAGCTATCTCAAAACAGACCATTTCTAAATGGATAGGGCATAGCATATGTTTCTGCTACACGCATCATGGAAAACCGGAACCTGCTAACATTAGGTCCCATTCCACCAGGGCTACAGCTACATCAGCAGCCTTTCTCAAGGGAGTGCCAACCAAGGATATTCTGGAAGCTGCAACCTGGAGTTCAGTGCACACCTTCACCAAACACTATCACTTACCTCTATATTCTAAGACTAGAGATGGTTTTGCCACTGCAGTTTTGCAGGGCCTACTAGCTTCTTCTAACCCTGTTTAACTCCACCACCCATCCTTAGCTTTGGGATTCAACCCAAGTGTGATGACTGCAGCAGGGCAAGACGATGAACATAGTACAGTTTTGTACCTACCATAAATGTAGATGTTCAAGTGTTCACCCTGCTGCAGTCCAGGTTACCCTCCCTCCATACCCTGTGAACTAGCTGAACTTATCTAAACCACTCTATCCTATACAACCTCTGTGGTGTATTTGCTTGTGCCTGAAGGTATTGTTTTATTTTTATATAGCTATATATATATATATATATTGCCTACCTATTGGGGGCACTTGACATCTGGGGCAAGAAAAACTGAAGAAAATGGCGTCAGATGCCTCTTATATAACCCTGATGCTCTGACATCAGGGAAGAAGTGACAGCAACCGACGCTGGACCAAGACTTTGGAATTCGAGCCGACTGCGGGACCGCCTGATGGCAGGATAACCCAAGTGTGATGACTGCAGCAGGGTGAACACTCAAACATCTACATTTATGGTAGGTACAAAACTGTACTTTTTATATTCAAACATAAGCTGTACAACACAGAGTTTACAGAATATTTAACAAGCACATTGTATAAGGTAAGTGCAGTTTTTATTACCAAAAAAGAAAAATGTACAGGTTACAGAAAATGGGGAAAGAACAGTAGCAATGTATATAGTATGTAGTAAGATATACAGTATAGACTTCATGCACAGCAGCAATGTATATAGCATGTAGTAAGATATACAGTATAGACTTCATGCACAGCAGCAATGTATATAGTATGTAGTAAGATATACAGTATAGACTTCATGCACAGCAGCAATGTATATAGTATGTAGTAAGATATACAGTATAGACTTCATGCACAGCAGCAATGTATATAGTATGTAGTAAGATATACAGTATAGAATTCATGCACAGCAGCAATGTATATAGTATATAGTAAGATATACAGTATAGACTTCATACACAGCAGCAATGTATATAGTATGTAGTAAGATATACAGTATAGAATTCATGCACAGCAGCAATGTATATAGTATGTAGTAAGATATACAGTATAGACTTCATGCACAGCAGCAATGTACATAGTATGTAGTATGATATACAGTATAGACTTCATGCACAGCAGCAATGTATATAGTATCTAGTAGGATATACAGTATAGACTTCATGCACAGCAGCAATGTATATAGTATGTAGTAAGATATACAGTATAGACCATGCACAGCAGCAATGTATATAGTATGTAGTAGGATATACAGTATAGACTTCATGCACAGCAGCAATGTATATAGTATGTAGTAAGATATACAGTATAGACTTCATGCCTACTGTTTTTCTGAGATCTGTCCATTGACTAAAGTGTAGGTAAGTTTATATGTTTCTTTCAGGTGGTTCAGTAGGTGCTGTTTAAATGAATATATTTATTTATTAAAGCTGATGTTGTGTTCTGTCAGTCAATAAATGCTGCAAAAAGTAGGACTGCTAAGACACCAATGAGTTTATCTGCACTAAAGTTTGAAGGAAGTAATATGTCACATTCCAGAGCCTTATTTTCACCAGATCTAGGTGTACAGTTCTTTTTACTTGCACGTAAATGTAAAAAGCAAAGTGGATATAAAGTATGAACAGCTTACTTAAGAAACATATTTTAGGCATCATTTCCACCTCTTTTGGGCCCTCTCTGCAGTGACAAAGCTCCCATCTTATGAGCTGGTGGTGCACGTGAGGTTCAGCCATCATACCGTTAATTACCCTGATTGGCTCAGCCTCTGTAGTAGCCTTGCAACTCTCCATCTTGTGGACAAATAGCCACAGAGGGATACTTTAGCTAACTGACATGCACATCCTATCTGATACAGAAATGTGCACTTAAGGGGCAGTAATGGAATGCATATGCCCACTTTCCTTCTGTTGGTACAGAACTGCTCCAGCAAGTGTTGAGTGTCAAGATATGTCCTGCTTGTTTAAGGGTGTCCAAAATCTTTGTCCTGTGCAGTGTATTCATAGTTTATATGTCAATATTTTTTTAGTAGCTTACCAAGTAAATACCTGAATAGGATAACTTATCCTGAATTAATTCAAATATAAAGTTATATACCAGTTTGAAGGTAGGAGAATAACACTGCTGCTTTCATGGAATTATTTTTGAACCCGCTGCTTTGATGGAATTATCTTTGAACCCTGACTTAAACCCAAATCTCTGAATGATGACCTAGACTGCAGATATGTTAAGCTCTATGAGAAAAAGCAACAGATAAATAGCACGCAGACATGCATCATTGGCTGAGATGGGATTGGATAGCATATATGAGTTTAAGAGATGGGATTGGATAGCACATATGGGTTTATGAGATGGGATTGGATAGCACATATGGGTTTATGAGATGGGATTGGATAGCACATATGGGTTTATGAGATGGGATTGGATAGCACATATGGGTTTATGATATGGGATTGGATAGCACATATGGGTTTTCTGAGATGGGATTGGATAGCACATATGGGTTTATGAGATGGGATTGGATAGCACATATGGGTTTATGAGATGGGATTGGATAGCACATATGGGTTTATGAGATGGGATTGGATAGCACATATGTGTTTATGAGATGGAATTGGATAGCACATATAGGTTTATTCTGCTTTATTAGTTGTTCTGATGCTAATGCAAACAATAGTGAGTTGAGATTGCAAAAGCCTTGCTTATGTCTTGTTCATATCTTAAAATTAAGAGACATGAAAATATGCTTAATTTGAGACTTATGCATGGATGTTGACTCATAATTTTAATGGCCTTTTAATGTTGATTTGTGTCAGTTTGTATTAGAGATGGAAGCAGTACATGAATACAGTTGATGTTAGCAGTATTGGAATATTATCGTTAACATTTAAGAAAATAACATGCATTTATGAGCTACAGCAAATGGAGTCCTTTTCAAGTTTAAGTAATTATGTGGCACCAACTATCATCCAAGAAAAAAGTGCCTCTTATAGTTTAAGACATCTGTATGCTGATGGACTGATAGGTACTCACTGGCTTCTGAGGGAATGACATCATATCCTCAGTTTATGAAATAGTTCACATTATCTATATCTGCTCAAATTCAGATAGTGAAAAGAGAACCATTAATATGCTGAGTTGTACTGTAGTTAGTCCTATAAACCTGTAACTGGGAAAGTTGTCAACTGAAGTGGGATGAAGAAGTGGAACTCTTTTTATCACATAAAGTGGTGCAGTACTGACTGAAATATTTTACTACAGAGGTAGTCTCAAAAACATCTGTATTTGGACTTAGAGTGGATAACATAATCCCCGTGATTCAGAAAGGATTTCTGTAAGTAGGAAATCTTAGTAACACTGGTACCCCCTTCCCCCCATTTGGCAATCCAGTCCATTCATACATTGCCTTTCTGCTATAGTTTTCCACTGTTGGAAGCAGCTGTATAGAGGGTGGGTCTGCTAGCCAAGTCGCATGGTAATGACACAATTTGAGCAACGGCTAATGCTAATTAGCCATGTGCTGCCCCAAGGAAATATCTGCAGCTTCTGGATTACTCTTCTGAGCAATTTAGAGAATCATCCAGCTGTATAAATTTCCACAAGTGATGCAACAATTTAAAACCATCAAAAGATGGCTGTCACCCACTAACTTCAATGGAAACAGACACAGTATAGGTAAGTTCACACTGGGTGTGTGAAAGTATGTGTACTTGTCTAAAAGTATGTGTGTGTGTGTGTGTGTGTGTGTGTGTGTGTGTGTGTGTGTGTGTGTGTGTGTGTGTGTGAGTGTGTGTGTATGCAGGGGATGTCTTTGCCAAAACAATGCAATCTGTAAACACTGCCACCATTACACATCTGACTGTGCTAGTGGTAAAAGGTGTGATTCAGAGATGCTAACGAGTTAATAATTAGGTCTTTCTCATTGTGATCATTGCTGCCTCTAAAGCACATTTCTCACCATCATGTAGATTTGCCTTATGAATCCCAGGGAATGTGCTGACATTATTGTAATATGAGAATATGAATATTCTGTTTTTTTTATTTCAAACACCTTTAATGATTTATCACTTTTGACATAGACAAATTTACATTCATATAAAAGTAATCATACTATATTAACATAACAAACTTTATACGTCACATATATTGCTATATATCATATAACCTAAGCAATATTACATAAATTATTCAAGTCCTGCCTTCTTTTTTTTCAAACAAGAAAGATCTGTATTAAACCATCACTTATGACATAAGCAATCGTACATTTATATAAATGTAAACAAACCACACCGACACAATCCTAGTTGCAAGTGTTTTACATCACAAACCATACTGACACACTCCCAGTTGCAAGCATTCCGCCTCACTTATAATCTACCCAATCTTTCTCACTCAGACATTACATAGCTCATTTAAGTTCTGCTGACTTTTAGACCTCATCCCTCCCTTCTATATATTGTTCCCACAATTCCCATTTTTCCCTATGTAGTTTTCTCCTACCCTTTTCGAAAGATCTCGATTCTAGTTGTTTTATCTCTGTTCCTATATTCAGTACTTGCAGTATAGTTGGTTTAGATTTTGATTTCCATTTTGGCATGCAGTAAAACTACAAATTTAAAGTTTTAAGCAGTGATTGCTTTATATTTTAACGGATGGTTCTGAATTCAAGTCTTTTTACCCCTGCTATAAAAATGCAAGGTATTCTCCTCACTGATAGGAACTGGAAGTTATTAATTGGGTTGGGAGGGTGGCTTAATGGTAAAGATGTTTGCCTTACAAACACAAGGTGCAGGGTTTGAGTCTCACAAGGGATAATTGGCTAGGCTTAAAATGCTCACAAGGGCAGCTAGCCTAGTACTAACCTATGATCCTACTCATAAAGGTAGTGAATCGCTTCTTTCCATTGCTTCTTTCAAGAATGAGATCATGTTTGTCCATCTTTCTGATGTGTGATAAATTATGCATTAAAGTTATCATGCATTTGCTGTTATTGGATTACTGAATAAAATCATAGCTGACATTTTCTGATTCTAATGAACCCTTGGAATAATTCCAAGAGACTAAGATTTAATGAATATATCACTGCAAGACCAAAATAATGTTATGATAACAGACAACATACTAGGAAAGGTTTTCAGTAATATTTCCCTAGATTTGAAAGAAAACATACCTTGTTTTATGAATTGTGCGCAGGGCTGCTTTATGTAAAAAAGCAAGGTGTTATGAAACATGGCTTGTGTATCTGTACAATTAATCATAAAAGTTATGACCAATACTGTAATATGGAGCATTTTGAAAGTACAGTACTTTTGGGGTAAAACATGTTACTAAAATCTGTAGTCAGACTGATGTTTTCTTACATATAACCACCCATCAAAGGGTTAAACAGTCATTGTGTTGTTTTGGCTCTAACCCTTGCAAATAAGTAGTTGATTATTATGAAGCTATGGCAGCCCTGATATATTTCAGTGTTGGAAGAGTTCCTTTTATAATGTAACAGAGCACAATTGTTTTAGTTGTATGCATTTTCCGGAACAGGACCGCATGTCCCTGTTTCTTAGTCTTCATATGGGAAGATAGTAAGACCAAGATATAATATTCTGATTGAAAGATATGGCTGCCTTACAAGACTATGTTTTATTAATAGCATGTGTAAGTTATTTCTCTTAAAAGCTACTAATATCTGTTCAAGAGGCCACATTTCAATCCTGACCTTTGGTAACTGTCTTTGTAGTTTTTGCATGTTCTTTCTGTGTGTGCATATGTTTTTTCCAGATACTCTAGTTTCCTTCCACCTCTCAAAAATCATGCTGATCAACTGATTACTCCAAAACAGTCCATATATACTATACTTATTAATGTTATAAGAGAAACAGGGTGACCAAGACTATAATAGTAATACATCAGTGAAACCTTTTATATATTCACCTAGTTAATAAATAACAGTTTCTATACTTGTTAACCAGGTTAGCCCATAAGGCTCAATTGTCTCTTTTCAGGTGAATCCCAATAGCAGTGAGTTGCTCAGAACCACATAATAGGCAAATGCAGGAGGAAGGAATCAAACCCTATAGAACTGACTACATGAAGTAGTTCAGTAACAGCATATAGCTTCTTTGGACCTCTATGCTGTTAGACAGTTGTGAAACATGGCTCTCTTATTATTTATCGGGTTCTAGAAGTTGTATTAATGTTTAATAGAATGTATTTTAGTTTTTCCAGTTGCCTTCTTTTTGTAATCAAGATGCATTAGTTGAAGTGTTACTAGTCTGTAACTTGTTATTTGTAACTTGTTATTTGTACTCATTATAAATCTCTTATGTCCATATGTGGAGTTTTCTCCCCGGGCCTCTGCTGAAAATGGAAATATATCCAGTCAGACTAGCCCGGTTAACAAATGTAAAATAAATAAATAAATAAATAAATAAATAAATATCATTAAGTGAAAATCCAGTGTTCAAATAATGGGAATAGCAAACCGTCTGGTATGGATGAAAATAAAATATTTTTAGAAGGTTTTATGACATTTATCACAAAGTACCTAACACAGCTAAGGACTAACTGTTTCAAAGAAGTGATTTTATTATTATACTGTATAAACAACAATCATATGTAATTACATGATATACTTTTAATTGTATGTCTAAACCACTATGCTTATGTAAATATCTTATGCAATCATATGTTATTATCTGCTATATTTTATAACTGTATATGTAAACCACAACGCTCATGTAAATATCTTATGTATAGTATGTTAGCAATTGTTTCTGGAGCTTTTCTCCCCTGGCCTCCAGTGAAAACGGACAGCTTTACCCAGTCGGACCTCCCCGGTAAACAAATGTAAAATAAAATAAAATAATAAATAAAATAATATTATTATAAAGTTGTTAGTTGTGCTTATAAGTACATATTAAGAATCAACTTACAATACTTAATATGATAAGGTATGGTGTGCTTATACTGACAACTTAATGAAAATACTGGAAAAACCCATATTTTTTTTAGGGTGATGTCGGTAGTAAACCAGTTGTGGTTCATGTCCAAAACCTAGTTTCATTTGTAGTTTTCTTGCAATATCCCTGAAAGCATACTTTTCATTGTTCAGCCTGAAAAAAGATAAACTTTCCAGTCATTATTCCCCTGTTTTTTTTTCTTGAAACCCTTCCTTAAAGAATGGAGGCATTTTGCTTCTTTATGATTTATTGATGCTGACTCTGTCTTTAGTGAGAGATGGGAAAAAGTGAAATATTGAAAGACATTGAAAAAATGGGGAATACTACAAAGTAAACCAAAAAAAGCAACACAAACTGGTGAGGGGAGTAAATTGCCAGGTTTACGTACTGGAAGTCTGCATTGGGATCACAAGTCAGAATGACAAGGGGCTCCCCTAAATGTAGTATGCCTGGACTGCAGAATGATTTTTTTAGCTGGTCACCCATAAAAGGCTGATAAGAAAATAGTAAGGATGAAACTGAGTAATGCAGCACACGGATATCAGAGAACACTAGAAAAGAATATCAGCGTTCAAGTGCCTGTTAAGGCCTGTTCTTAATTTTGACTTGAAATATTGTGTTTCTTTACGCACAGGGTTTTTACTATTATATATAATTCTCTCAATGCTTCACTTAATTCTGCTTCTTCAACTGCTGTTACAACAACACTGCATAATATTTTTCTGTCAAACACTTTTGCCTTTTAGTAATGTTGCATATAAAACTGCTGCTTCTCTGCTGTTTGTTTTTTTTTGGTTTTCTTGATTGGTGTAGATCTGATTTCTCTTAGCTACCACCTAATAAATAAAATTAACAAGAAATAGTGAAATACATTGCAATGATGTTTGCAAATTTAACAGCTTATCAAGTGAAAAAATATTGTGTGTATTTTCACATTTTAATGATACTAGCAAGACCATGTAATTGATACAGTAAAAGTAGCATAACATTTGCTTATTTATTTATTGCTTTTGTTAATTGGAGTAGTCCATCTGGGCTGTGCCATACCGATCACCTCTTACAGCAAGAAATCTGGACAAAGCCATAAATAATGGGTGGGTTAAAGGCCCCAAAATAGGGACACTTTTTAAATACTACTCTTATAAAGTTACAAAGTGATAGAATAACAGGTTTTGCATTAGCATGTATTTTCTGAAGGGCATAAAGTCTGAAACTCAGTTGTCTGTCATTATTTTCTGACTACAACCCTCAATGATTTGCCTGTGATTTGCCAGAAAACAACAATTTTAAGAGAAACAGATCAAAAATATGAGGGAAAAATCTGGACATTCTGTGAGAATCTGTAAAGTTAAGCGATATTGGTTGTACTAGTCTCTTTTCAGTGGAGTCTTGATGAGAAAAACTCCACTAACAAAACAGGCAATCGAACACAAAAGAGAGAAAAATGTAAAGTTTAAAATTAAATTATGTATGTACAATAACAGAAAGGCAGCTACACTAACAAAAATAAATTTGTAGTCATTAAAATATAGAGTCAATATATATTAATAAAACAACTTTTATCTCTGTCTTGCGTACACACACATACACACACACACACACACATACACACACACACACACACACACACACACACACACACACACGCACACACAGGTTAGCCCATAAGGCTCAATTGTCTCTTTTCAGGTGAATCCCAATAGCAGTGAGTTGCTCAGAACCACATAATAGGCAAATGCAGGAGGAAGGAATCAAACCCTATAGAACTGACTACATGAAGTAGTTCAGTAACAGCATATAGCTTCTTTGGACCTCTATGCTGTTAGACAGTTGTGAAACATGGCTCTCTTATTATTTATCGGGTTCTAGAAGTTGTATTAATGTTTAATAGAATGTATTTTAGTTTTTCCAGTTGCCTTCTTTTTGTAATCAAGATGCATTAGTTGAAGTGTTACTAGTCTGTAACTTGTTATTTGTAACTTGTTATTTGTACTCATTATAAATCTCTTATGTCCATATGTGGAGCTTTTCTCCCCGGGCCTCTGCTGAAAATGGAAATATATCCAGTCAGACTAGCCCGGTTAACAAATGTAAAATAAATAAATAAATAAATAAATATCATTAAGTGAAAATCCAGTGTTCAAATAATGGGAATAGCAAACCGTCTGGTATGGATGAAAATAAAATATTTTTAGAAGGTTTTATGACATTTATCACAAAGTACCTAACACAGCTAAGGACTAACTGTTTCAAAGAAGTGATTTTATTATTATACTGTATAAACAACAATCATATGTAATTACATGATATACTTTTAATTGTATGTCTAAACCACTATGCTTATGTAAATATCT